>NC_135233.1:439902136-440202136 GCF_051348905.1 Ranitomeya variabilis | reverse complement strand
TTGCTGCATTTTTTCATGCGTTTTTGGTGCAGATTTTTCCCCACTCATTAGCATGAAAGAACTGATTTATATCTGTGCAAAATTTGCAAGTCAAAAATAAGCAACGTCTGTGTGAGCCTCCAGGAATCTCATTCACTTTGCTGCCACAAAGGTTTTGTCACAAATCTGCGCAGCCAAAAACACGACGAATCTGCAACGTGTGTACAGGCGTTAAGGCAGCAAAGACACAGCGGCCACTACAGGGGAAATGTAGTATTACACAGCGGCGCTCCCGATACTGGGCACTACTCCATTCACGGTCTATAGGAGCGTTGGTCCATTCTCAAAGGGGCTTTAGAGTTACCAAGAAAAATTCAAAACCTCCGCTTGCTGTCAGTGAATAGAACTACTGTATACTTATTTTCAACAAACCATCAGAGCAGGAGGGAGTTTAGTGCTACTGATGCTGATTGTTTTGATCAAACACAATTGTAACAAAGTATCAGCTCTGTATGACTCTTTTGGATGCAAACATGAATATTTGCATTCTTCGACAGCAAGCAGAGAACTTGAAAATGGTAAAGAATTGATACACAAAGTATATTAGAAAGTTGCAGAACTTTTCATTATGAGATGATTAATTGCATAAAATCAGAAATCCTTAATGATTTGTTATCTCCTGTGAACGCACCGCTAATAATTACTGTCAGTGACACATCAGGATTTCCTCCTGTCCTAAAGTGGATTCCCAGGATATTTGCGGCTTCTGGATCAGAATTTTTTTTTTGCAGCCTCCTTAATAAAGTAACCTGCTGATGTCACGGTCTGTGGATCTAATGATCCAACGCTGCCGTCCTCGGTTTATCATCATAGAGAACAGCGAAAACTGACAAAGAGCGCCAAAGCGGTAAATGCTCCTACACAGTAACATCTGACCAGTGCCTTATGGCGCTTGTCTACAAACATGCCATTAAAGGGGATCTCCAGAACTTTAAAAAAAAGGCTAAAATGGGAAAATGTGTTAACATAATAACAAACATAGCTCATCTGTTCAATCCCTCACGGCTCGGCCACTCACACATCCCAAATATTGAAATAATGGAATTTTGACACAATGAAATGATTCCATTCTTCTGCCTGTAGCCACCACTAGAGGGAGCTCAAGAGTTTACTGCATACTGGTTATATATTGAACTCCTAAGCTCCCTCTAGTGGTGACTGCTTGTAACTACAATTGTATTTATGTTTTTGCAGAGTTCTGCATCAAGAAAATAGAGATTGAGCCACTGCAAAGATTATACAGCATTAAAAATTGAACCTAGCAATGATATGATATGAAATAATGGACACTTTGAGACTGAGGTTTTCAAAATGATCAAACCAAATGACCTTTTTCCATCCATGATTCAGACCAACAAATCTGTTGCCCCATCACAATGCCATGATGGAAAACAAATGATGTCATGTCAGACCGCTGATGATGTCCCACACTAATCAACAAGTCCACCCTCCACTTTAATCATGGGCTACGCCAAGTGCAGTCATCATTGCGTTCTCCAAAGACTCCTCGGCTATTGTTTTTAAGCCTCCTTGATATAATTGAGCAGAGAGGTGAAGAAGGATGAATGTGCCCCAGATAATCAGCCCGGCCACCAGGGACACATTGGGTGATGGATCTGGCTGCTTTCAGACACGCGTTACATGCACGGGGCGGAGGTGGCCTTTTTATCAATGAAATTGGTGACATCACAGCGACAACATCTACAAGTCATAAACCTCCGCCGGCTGAGGCTGGAAATACACGAGCGACTGTCAGAAAACATCAGCTCCAAATTGTAACCATGTGTCATATGTCATGAGATATTACGAGAAAATTATCAGAATATTTCCAGAACGTACCCGACAGTCTCCGAAACTAATCAATGCAAAAAAAATAAAAAATCGGTTTCTTCTCCTCTTGTCACATTATTATTCCACCCCATGGATGCTCTTAAAGGGGCTGTTCCACAAAAGAATTTCTATAATTGCTGGGGCTCCCACTGATCACTAGAACGGAGGTCCTGAGCCCACCTACTTCTCATCACTGGCTTAAAACACTGATGGGTTCATGTGGCAATGAAGGGGTCAATGGTGAACCAACACTATTTAAAGGGGGCTCATCCTTGGGGGGAAGGGGGTCCCAGCAAATAGGGGCTCTGTGCCCAGGTAACTGCCCAGTAAAAGCAGATTTGTACCCTAAACTGCAAAACTACTCCAGGCAATTCTGTATCTCAGGCACCGCAGAGTGCAGGGGGACTGGGCACTAAACAGACATTTAAATGAAAGCTGTCAGTACGAATATACCGAAGAAACAGGACGTAATGCAAGAAAAGGCAGAGGAACACAGCTCCACAATATCTATTCAGTCACTTTCCAGAGCTCTGTTACACCGAAATTAATTTTTTATTCATATACCAACTAGGCTGACCAGTGCACTGTGGATGTATCAGTACCCATATACTGCTCAGCTCCTCCTGTACAGGTCCTGAGTTACAGCCCGTATTATACTCCAGAGCTGCACTCTCTATTCTGCTGGTGCAGTCAATGTGTACATACATTACATTACTGACCCTGATTTACATCCTGTATTAGACTCCAGAGCTGCACTCACTATTCTGCTGGTGCAGTCACTGTGTACATACATTACATTACTGATCCTGAGTTACCTCCTGCATTGTACTCCAGAGCTGCACTCGCTATTCTGCTGGTGCAGTCACTGTGTACATACATTACATTACTGATCCTGAGTTACACCCTGTATTATACTCCAGAGCTGCACTCACTATTCTGCTGGTGCAGTCACTGTGTACATACATTACATTACTGATCCTGAGTTACATCCTGTATTATACCCCAGAGCTGCACTCTCTATTCTGCTGGTGCAGTCACTGTGTACATTGATTACATTACTGATCATGATTTACGACCTGTATTACACTCCAGAGCTGCACTCACTATTCTGCTGGTGCAGTCACTGTGTACATACATTACATTACTGATTCTGAGTTACATCCTGTATTATACCCCAGAGCTGCACTCACTATTCTGCTAGTGCAGTCACTGTTACTGATCCTGAGCTACATCCTGCATTACACTCCAGAGCTGCACTCACTATTCTGCTGGTGCAGTTACTGTGTACATACATTACTGATCCTGAGTTACATCCTGTATTATACTGCAGAGCTGCACTCACTATTCTGCTGGTGCAGTCACTGTGTACATACATTACATTACTGATCCTGTACTGATCTTGAGTTACATCCTGTATTATACCCCAGAGCTGCACTCACTATTCTGCTGGTGCAGTCACTGTGTACATACATTACATTACTGATCCTGAGTTACATCCTGCATTACACTCCAGAGCTACACTCACGATTCTGCTGGTGCAGTCACTGTGTACATACATTACATTACTGATCCGGAGTTACATCCTGTATTATACCCTAGAGCTGCACTCACTATTCTGCTGGTGCAGTCACTGTGTACATACATTACATTACTGATCCTGAGTTACATCCTGTATTATACTGCAGAGCTGCACTCACTATTTTACTGGTGTAGTCACTGTGTACATACATTACATTACTGATCCTGAGTTACATCCTTTATTGTACTCCAGAGCTGCACTCACTATTCTGCTGGTGCAGTCACTGTGTACATACATTACTGATCCTGAGTTACATCCTGTATTATGCTGCAGAGCTGCACTCACTATTCTGCTGGTGCAGTCACTGTGTACATACATTACATTACTGATCCTGTACTGATCCTGAGTTACATCCTGTATTATACTCCAGAGCTGCACTCACTATTCTGCTGGTGCAGTCACTGTGGACATACTGTACTTTACTGATCCTGAGTTACATCCTGTATTATACTGCAGAGCTGCACTCACTATTCTGCTGGTGCAGTCACTGTGTACATACATTACATTACTGATCCTGTACTGATCCTGAGTTACATCCTGTATCATACCCCAGAACTGCACTCACTATTCTGCTGGTGCAGTCACTGTGTACATACATTATACTACTGATCCTGAGTTACATCCTGTATTATACCCCAGAGCTGCACTCACTATTCTGCTGGTGCAGTCACTGTGTACATACATTACATTACTGATCCTGAGTTACATCCTCTATTATACCCCAGAGCTGCACTCACTATTCTGCTAGTGCAGTCACTGTGTACATACATTACATTACTGATCCTGAGTTACATCCTGCATTACACTCCAGAGCTACACTCACGATTCTGCTGGTGCAGTCACTGTGTACATACATTACATTAGTGATCCGGAGTTACATCCTGTATTATACCCTAGAGCTGCACTCACTATTCTGCTGGTGCAGTCACTGTGTACATACATTACATTACTGATCCTGAGTTACATCCTTTATTATACTGCAGAGCTGCACTCACTATTCTGCTGGTGCAGTCAGTGTGTATATACATTACATTACAGTATAAGTAATGTAATGTATGTACACAGTGACTCCACCAGCAGAATACTGAGTGCAGCTCTGGAATATAATACAGGATGTAACTCAGGATCAGTACAGAATCAGTAATGTAATGTATGTACACAGTGACTGCACCAGCAGAATAGTGAGTGCAGCTCTGGGGTATAATACAGGATGTAACTCAGGATCAGTAATGTAATGTATGTACACAGTGACTGCACCAGCAGAATAGTGAGTGCAGCTCTGCAGTATAATACAGGATGTAACTCAGGATCAGTAATGTATGTACACAGTGACTGCACCAGCAGAATAGTGAGTGCAGCTCTGGAGTATAATACAGGATGTAACTCAGGATCAGTAATGTAATGTATGTACACATTGACTGCACCAGCAGAATAGTGAGTGCAGCTCTGGAGTATAATATAGGATGTAACTCAGGATCAGTAATGTAATGCATGTACACAGTGACTGCACCTTCAGAGTAGTGAGTGCAGCTCAGCTGCTACTCATTGTGGTGATTGTGGGTGTGGTCACCACTGAACCTGCTGTGTGCTCCTGAGAACCACCACCTCTCCACTGGGGGACCTGCTCTCTCTCTTACCCAGGGAGGGAGTGGGTTTCCTTGGATGAGTGACAGAGCCAAGTCCCAGGCTTCTGCTTCCCAGACCAGGCTGGCAGGGGGCAGAAGGAACCAGCAACCAGCCTGCACATCAGAGGATTCGGGGGTGAGACGCTCCACCAGGAGTCATAGCAATGTGGCTCCTACTCCCCCCAGGTCTGCAGAGACCCAGAGAAGCCTCAAGGCTTCCATGTAGGAGACGCCTGCTAGTGTGCAAGATGGCGGTCCTTCCGGAGGAAAGCTGAGTGCTCACGGAGGTGAGGCCGACCTCACTGAGGAGGGTTGGGCACTGCAGAGACCCCGGGAGTCTGTGTCCACCTATGCCTCCCGGGTCATGAGCCACATCCGTGAGGATGAAGAGGCTAGTAAGGCACTGAGGAGGCTTCGGGAGGATCTGCGCTGCACAAGCAACAAAGCTGCAGGTTCCTCCAAACCGAGGAAGAATCAGCTCCAGGCGGAGGTAAGGAGACAAAGTTGAGATCAATGAGCTTGAAGTCAGAAAAGATTACATCAGAGAAAAAAGTGGACCATTTAAAGAAAAGCTTATAAATGAAGACCAATTCAGAGAAATTGCTGATAACAGAGAGCAAAGGCAGATGGGGCTGCAGCCTGAGAGCCAGGTGGATGATGATGGAGGAGGATGACCAGCAGAAAGCCCCACCTGGCAGCCTGCTTAGTCACTCACAGGCCATGTGCAGTGAGGTCCCTGCAGGACAGATGACAATGACATCTCATTGCAGTTCTGCTGGCTCTGGGGAGGACAGTGACAACATCGGCCAGGGAGGGGCGCTAATAGCAGAGATCAAGCTCCTGGAGTCCCCAGTGTGCCTTCAGAACTTCCATCTTGGTGATGATTTACCAGAGGAGGCACCTGGGGGCCAGAAGAAAAAGGCAAAGAACACCACCAAGCCAAAGCTGCAGGAAGCGGTAAGCTATGTATATGCCCCCCTCCCTGTACCCAATGAGTTGGCTGCAGGGTCAGCTCGCTGTATAAGCCCCGTTGCCCAGCCCAGCCCTGGTTCTGCTGTGGATCCGGTGCAAAGGCATGGGGAGATTACAAAGCAACGCAATGAGGCGCAGAGCTCCGTCTCTGCTTGTAGTAGCAGGGACATAGCAGCAGGTGCATCAGCCGAGAGGCTGGACAGTGAGGGCAGCCCAGTGGCGGGCGAACAGTCAGGCCACGATACTGTGGTCCGCTCCTCAGTGGGAGGGGGGAGCGGCCCGGTGTCGGGGGCAGCTTCAGTAGCCTCGGTGCCCCTGAATACTGTTGCCCCTGATCACTTAGTTGAGGAGCGGCGGCAGCGTGAGGGGGTTACCGGGGCTGGGAGTTCTGGTCCTCCCAAAGTCCTATTTTGTGTTGGTGCCGCTGGTCAACAAGATCCTGATGCTAAGGATCAGCGGTGCCTCACAACAGCTAAAGATCAACGGCGCCTGGTAGCAACCATGAAGCAGCGGAAAATATCAACTGATGATGCGGAGGGCACACATAAAACCAGGGGTGAGGTCACCTCCAGTTCTGTGGAGGAGACTCCGCCCCTTGTGCCTGATGATGCGGAGGCCAAAGTGTCACCCCCCTGTTGTCACTGGTCCAGCAGGAGTGAATGTGGTGGGTATGGATGCGGAAAACTCGTGTCTAGTAGTGTGGTTGCTGGTTTGGTAGAGGGTGAGGGGGTTATGGAGGTGGGTAATGGTGATGCTGTTGGTGTGGATGTGGTCACTGGTCCGGTTGCCCCCCGGTGGTGGCAACACCTGTCAGGAGCTTTGCCGCTGTCACCTCCGGGGGAAATAGGGCGTCCTCCTCGTCTCTGGGCTCTGGGGACGGCATGTTGCAACGGCATCTCCTGGAGGCTCTAAAGAGGGGGGAGAGATCACTAATGGTAGATGGTCGAGAGGTTGATCTATCCTTCTGGATAGAGAGGCATGGCCTCGGGGCCTTCCGAGAGCAAAGAGTGGGGGATACAGTGTGGTCCCTCCCAACAGCCGGGCCAGGTAGTGTGCATAGGAATGTGGTCCGTCTTCGGTGGAGGGGCAGTGATGCATGTCCTCCAAGATCGAAGGTTATGGAGCTGCTGGTGAGGATGGGCTTCAAGGCGATTGACATCTATGCCTTGATTCATCCCTATTCCACACCTGAATTTGATGTCAGCTTTGTTCGGCCAGAGGGGCTTGAACTCTTCTGGTCGAACTATGAGTTGGCAAAAAATGAGCCCGGCTGGCGAGACTTTGCCGTTCAGGCGGTGTCTCGCCAAAATCAAGTCAAGAAAGTGACCGTGATGACATGTAACGAGTCGCTTTCTTGTTATGACATCATGACGTGGCTTGGCCGGTATGGAGAGGTAGTGGAGATGCCAAAGAAAAACCGTGCCGAGTTTGGTATCTGTCATGATCTCAATGGCAAGAGAACATAGCATACGCATATATAGGAACTAGCTCTTGGAAGATGGGAACTGAGCTGACCATGAACTAAACCTAACGCACAACTAGCAGTGGCCGGGTAGCATGCCTACGTTGATTCTAGATGCCCAGCACCAGCCGGAGGACTAAATAAAACTAGCAGAGGAAAATATTAGTCCTAGCTCACCTCTAGAGAAATACCCCGAAAGGAGACAGAGGCCCCCCACATGTATTGGCGGTGAGTTGAGATGAAATAACAAACGTAGTATGAAAATAGGTTTAGCAAATTTGAGGTCCACTTACTACATAGCAGAAGACAGAAAGGACACTTTCATGGTCAGCTGAAAACCCTATCAAAAACACCATCCAGAAATTACTTTAAAACTCTGGCATTAACTCATAACACCAGAGTGGCAATTCCTGTTCACAAGAGCTTTCCAGACACAGTAACGAAACTACAGCTGTGAACTGGAACAAAAATGCAAAAACAAACATGGACAAGAGTCCAACTTATCTAGTAGTTGTCTAGGAGCAGGAACAAGCACAGAGAGGCTTCTGATAACATTGATGACCGGCAAGCAACTAACAGAGCAGCAAGGTTATATAGCGACTCCCACATCTTGATGGGAACAGGTGAACAGAGAGGATGAAGACACCAGTTCAATTCCACCAGTAGCCACCGGGGGAGCCCAGAATCCAAATTCACAACAGTACCCCCCCCTCAAGGAGGGGGCACCGAACCCTCACCAGAACCACCAGGGCGATCAGGATGGGCCCTATGAAAGGCACGAACCAGATCGGAGGCATGAACATCAGATGCATTCACCCAAGAATTATCCTCCTGGCCGTATCCCTTCCACTTGACCAGATACTGGAGTCTCCGTCTGGAAACACGAGAGTCTAAGATTTTCTCCACAACGTACTCCAACTCACCCTCAACCAACACCGGAGCAGGAGGCTCAACGGAAGGCACAACCGGTACCTCATACCTGCGCAATAATGACCGATGAAAAACGTTATGAATAGAAAAGGATGCAGTGAGGTCCAAACGGAAGGAAACAGGGTTAAGAATCTCCAATATCTTATACGGGCCGATAAACCGAGGCTTAAACTTAGGAGAAGAGACCCTCATAGGGACAAAACGAGAAGACAACCACACCAAATCCCCAACAGAAAGCCGAGGACCAACACGACGGTGGCGGTTGGCAAAAAGCTGAGTCTTCTCCTGGGACAACCTCAAATTGTCCACCACCTGCCCCCAGATCTGATGCAATCTCTCCACCACAGCATCCACTCCAGGACAATCCGAAGATTCCACCTGACCAGAGGAAAATCGAGGATGAAACCCCGAATTACAGAAAAACGGGGACACCAAAGTGGCAGAGCTGGCCCGATTATTGAGAGCGAACTCCGCCAATGGCAAAAAAGCAACCCAATCATCCTGGTCAGCAGACACAAAAAACCTCAGATATGTCTCCAGGGTCTGATTAATCCGCTCGGTCTGGCCATTCGTCTGAGGATGGAAAGCGGACGAAAAAGATAAATCTATGCCCATCCTAGCACAGAATGCCCGCCAAAATCTAGACATGAATTGGGTCCCTCTGTCAGAAACGATATTCTCAGGAATACCATGCAAACGAACAACATTTTGAAAAAACAGAGGAACCAACTCGGAAGAAGAAGGTAACTTGGGCAGAGGAACCAAATGGACCATCTTAGAAAAACGGTCACACACCACCCAGATGACAGACATCTTCTGAGAAGCAGGCAGATCTGAAATAAAATCCATCGAGATGTGCGTCCAAGGCCTCTTAGGAATAGGCAAGGGCAACAATAATCCACTAGCCCGAGAACAACAAGACTTGGCCCGAGCACAAACGTCACAAGACTGCACAAAGCCTCGCACATCTCGTGACAGGGAAGGCCACCAGAAGGACCTTGCCACCAAATCCCTGGTACCAAAAATGCCAGGATGACCTGCCAACGCAGAAGAATGAACCTCAGAGATGACTCTACTGGTCCAATCATCAGGAACAAACAGTTTATCAGGTGGGCAACGATCAGGTCTATCCGCCTGAAACTCCTGCAAGGCCCGCCGCAGGTCTGGAGAAACGGCTGACAATACCACTCCATCCTTAAGGATACCTGTGGGCTCAGAGTTACCAGGCGAGTCAGGCTCAAAACTCCTAGAAAGGGCATCCGCCTTAACATTCTTAGAACCCGGTAGGTATGACACCACAAAATTAAACCGAGAGAAAAATAATGACCAGCGCGCCTGTCTAGGATTCAGGCGCCTGGCGGTCTCAAGATAAATCAAATTTTTGTGGTCAGTCAATACCACCACCTGATGTCTGGCCCCCTCAAGCCAATGGCGCCACTCCTCAAAAGCCCACTTCATGGCCAAAAGCTCCCGATTCCCAACATCATAATTCCGCTCAGCGGGCGAAAATTTACGGGAAAAGAAGGCACAAGGCCTCATCACGGAGCAGTCAGAACTTTTCTGCGACAACACTGCCCCAGCTCCGATCTCAGAAGCGTCGACCTCAACCTGAAAAGGTAGAGCAACATCAGGCTGACGCAACACAGGGGCAGAGGAAAAACGGCGCTTAAGCTCCCGAAAGGCCTCCACAGCATCAGGGGACCAATCAGCAACATCAGCACCCTTCTTAGTCAAATCGGTCAATGGCTTAGCAATATCCGAAAAACCAGCAATAAATCGACGATAAAAGTTAGCAAAGCCCAAAAATTTCTGAAGACTCTTAAGAGAAGAGGGCTGCGTCCAATCACAAATAGCTTGAACCTTGACAGGATCCATTTCAATGGAAGAGGGGGAAAAAATATATCCCAAAAAGGAAATCCTCTGTAACCCAAAAACACACTTAGAACCCTTCACACACAAAGAATTAGACCGCAAAACCTGAAAAACCCTCCTGACTTGCTGGACATGAGAGTCCCAGTCATCCGAAAAAATCAGAATATCATCCAGATACACAATCATAAATTTATCCAAATAATCGCGAAAAATATCATGCATAAAGGACTGGAAAACTGACGGAGCATTAGAAAGACCAAAAGGCATCACTAAATACTCAAAGTGGCCCTCGGGCGTATTAAATGCGGTTTTCCACTCATCCCCCTGCCTGATTCGCACCAAATTATACGCCCCACGAAGGTCAATCTTAGAGAACCACTTGGCCCCCTTTATGCGAGCAAACAAATCAGTCAGCAACGGCAATGGGTATTGATATTTAACAGTGATTTTATTCAAAAGCCGATAATCAATACATGGTCTCAAAGAGCCGTCTTTTTTTGACACAAAGAAAAAACCGGCTCCTAAGGGAGATGACGATGGACGAATATGTCCCTTTTCCAAGGACTCCTTTATATATTCTCGCATAGCAGCATGTTCAGGCACAGACAGATTAAATAAACGACCCTTTGGGTATTTACTACCCGGGATTAAATCTATGGCACAATCGCACTCTCGGTGCGGAGGTAACGAACCAAGCTTGGATTCTTCAAAGACGTCACGATAGTCAGACAGGAACTCAGGAATTTCAGAGGGAATGGATGATGAAATGGAAACCACAGGTACATCCCCATGAGCCCCCTTACATCCCCAGCTCAACACAGACATAGCTCTCCAGTCGAGGACTGGGTTGTGAGATTGCAGCCAAGGCAATCCTAGTACCAAATCATCATGTAGATTATACAGCACCAGAAAGCGAATAATCTCCTGGTGATCCGGATTAATACGCATAGTTACTTGTGTCCAGTATTGTGGTTTATTATTAGCCAATGGGGTGGAGTCAATCCCCTTCAGAGGAATAGGAGTCTCCAAAGGCTCTAAATCATACCCACAGCGTTTGGCAAAGGACCAATCCATAAGACTCAAAGCGGCGCCAGAGTCGACATAGGCGTCCGTGGTAATAGATGACAAAGAGCAAATCAGGGTCACAGATAGAATAAATTTAGACGGTAAGGTGCAAATGGAAACAGATTTACCAAGCTTTTTAGTGCGCTTAGAGCATGCTGATATAACATGAGTAGAATCACCACAATAGAAACACAACCCATTTTTCCGTCTAAAATTCTGCCGCTCGCTTCGGGACAGAATTCTATCACACTGCATACTCTCTGGCGACTTCTCAGTGGACACCGCCAGATGGTGCACTGGTTTGCGCTCCCGCAAACGCCTATCGATCTGAATAGCCATTGTCATGGACTCATTCAGACCCGCAGGCACAGGGAACCCCACCATAACATCCTTAATGGCATCAGAGAGACCCTCTCTGAAAGTCGCCGCCAGGGCGCACTCATTCCACTGAGTAAGCACAGACCATTTACGGAATCTTTGGCAGTAAATTTCCGCTTCATCTTGCCCCTGAGATAGGGACATCAAAGTTTTTTCTGCCTGAAGCTCCAAATGAGGTTCGTCATAAAGCAACCCCAAGGCCAGAAAAAACGCATCCACATTGAGCAACGCAGGATCCCCTGGTGTCAATGAAAAAGCCCAGTCTTGAGGGTCGCCCCGGAGCAAGGAAATCACAATCCTGACCTGCTGTGCAGGGTCTCCGGCAGAGCGAGATTTCAGGGACAAAAATAATTTGCAATTATTTCGAAAATTCTGAAACCCGGATCTATTCCCCGAGAAAAATTCCGGCAAAGGAATTCTCGGCTCAGATACAGGTGCATGACAAACAAAATCTTGCAAATTTTGTACCTTCGTGGCGAGATTATTCAAACCTGCAGTTACACTCTGAAGATCCATTACAAACAGGTGGACACAGAGCCATTCAAGGGTTAAGAGGAGGTAAGAAGCAGCTAGACAGCAATTAAGGGCTAGGCAGCAAAACTCTGAGGGGAAAAAAAAAAAAAAATTTCCCTTCAACACTTCTTTTTCTCCTGCTTCAGCCCAAACAATTAACACTTTGTGGGCCGGTCAAACTGTCATGATCTCAATGGCAAGAGAACATAGCATACGCATATATAGGAACTAGCTCTTGGAAGATGGGAACTGAGCTGACCATGAACTAAACCTAACGCACAACTAGCAGTGGCCGGGTAGCATGCCTACGTTGATTCTAGATGCCCAGCACCAGCCGGAGGACTAAATAAAACTAGCAGAGGAAAATATTAGTCCTAGCTCACCTCTAGAGAAATACCCCGAAAGGAGACAGAGGCCCCCCACATGTATTGGCGGTGAGTTGAGATGAAATAACAAACGTAGTATGAAAATAGGTTTAGCAAATTTGAGGTCCACTTACTACATAGCAGAAGACAGAAAGGACACTTTCATGGTCAGCTGAAAACCCTATCAAAAACACCATCCAGAAATTACTTTAAAACTCTGGCATTAACTCATAACACCAGAGTGGCAATTCCTGTTCACAAGAGCTTTCCAGACACAGTAACGAAACTACAGCTGTGAACTGGAACAAAAATGCAAAAACAAACATGGACAAGAGTCCAACTTATCTAGTAGTTGTCTAGGAGCAGGAACAAGCACAGAGAGGCTTCTGATAACATTGATGACCGGCAAGCAACTAACAGAGCAGCAAGGTTATATAGCGACTCCCACATCTTGATGGGAACAGGTGAACAGAGAAGATGAAGACACCAGTTCAATTCCACCAGTAGCCACCGGGGGAGCCCAGAATCCAAATTCACAACAGGTATCTGGTCAGGGGCCTGGACGTTTATGGTAAAACTTAAGCGTTCAGGTGGTACGGTTGCCCACATACCATCATCTGCCTTCCTGGGTAGGGATCGTATCCTGGTCTTCTACCAGGGGCAACCGAAGCTCTGTCACAAGTGCGGTGACCCCACACACTTCAGCGCAAACTGCACTGTGCAGAAATGTGCATTGTGTGGGGATATCGGCCATCTTGCTGCATCTTGTGTGGAGATTAGGTGCCACCTGTGTGGTGAATTAGGTCACCCATTCAGCCGTTGTCCTCGCTCCTTCACTAATGCAGTCGTGACCCCGGTGGGAGAAAGCCGCGAGGCTGATTCTGCTGGGGAAAGGACTAGCAGGGGTGAGGGAGCTGAGGAGCCAAGGAGGAAAAGCAATAAAAATACGCCTGCCCAGCTGAGGCGTCTAGACAAGCGCAGACAGGATAGGGAGCTGGGCGAGCCTCGGGCTACTGCAGCGGCCCCTGTCCTGGACGCCAGTCTTGCTGCTGAGGCCCCAAGGGATGATGAGTTGGATGAGGAGGTCAGGAGGATCCACAGGGAGGAAACCGCCACTGCCTCCGAATCCTCCCATTGTGAAAGTATGGATGAGGATAATAGGCAGTGGCTACAGGAAAAGCGTAAGCTTGGCACCAAAAAGAAGAGAAAGAAGGGAGATAAAACATCTTCTCCCGCTCTGACCAAGGTACCTAAGGAAGGAAAAACTGACTCCCCTCTGGTTGGTCTTTCTAACCGGTTCCAAGCCCTTGAGAACATCTCTTCATCTGAGGAGGAAGCTGAGGGTGAGGTTCCGGCTTCGGTGGGGCTTACAGGGGGCGCCGAGTCTCCTTCTTCTAGGAATGTAAGGTCCTTGGAGGGAGGGACTGGCCCAGAGTCTGGAGACGAGGAAGATAAAAAGAAAAAACATGTGGAAATGGACACCTCTATGTCATTAAAGAGGGGGAAGGATTCCTCCTCTGAGGCAGAGGATAAGGGGAGTGGGAAGAAGAAAGCCATCTAACTCAATCACCAATGATGGCGGTACCCACTCCGTTGACGCTGGCGTCCATTAATGTCGCCAGCATAAAGTCAAATACAGCTAGATTTGCGGCCTTTGATTTTCTCAGCCGGGTTGAAGCTGACATTTTCTTTTTGCAAGAGACCAGGCTGCCAAACATGGCAGATGTGTTTAAAGCAAAAAGGGAGTGGAGACTCGGGCCCTCCTATTGGTCTCTTGCGACCGAGCCGTATAGCGGAGTGGCGGTCCTTTTTACCGCACCGGTGGAATGCCGACGGGTTATTGAGTTAGTAATGGGGAGGTGCCTGATCTTAGATGTCCTCATGAAGGGACAAGAGCTCCGGCTCATTAACATCTATGGTCCCCAATCTAAGTGGGACCGGAAGTGTCTCTTTATGAGGATCAAGCCCTACCTTTTTACAAGTCGGCAGGTTGTCTTTGGCGGGGACTTCAATGCTGTCACGAGGCCCCGAGATAGAGGAGGTTCCAGAGACAAGTTGACTTATGATAGCGTCGCCCTTAATAGTATAGCTAGTGAGGCTCGCCTGGTAGATGTCCACATTCGGCACACCCCAGGCCACGAGGGGTTCACCTATCATAGAGGTAACTGTAGGTCCAGAATAGATAGGTTTTATTTAAAGGAGGAAGCTGTCTCTTCAGCAGTGTCTGTTGTTGAGGTGGAGTTCTCTGACCATTGTTTAATTTTGTTTTCTCTGAATGTTACAGAGACCCTCCGGATGGGAAGAGGCTTTTGGAGGCTCAATTCGTCTCTCTTGGAAGAAGCGGAGATAAGACAGTCCTTTGAGGATTTTCTTCAGAGCCAGGTACCCTTACTGGATCTGTGTAGTAGTAAGTCAGAGTGGTGGGAGATGTTCAAGGAAAGGGTGGCGAGATTCTTCCGCCAGCTCTCGAGCCTCAGGAGTCTGAGCAGGTACCGCCTGTATCAGGGTCTGAGGAGGAAACACGAGCATCTTGTCTCAACTGGAGGTAGCCGCGAGGAGATCTCCAGAGTGAAATCTTTGCTTATGAGGTGTCAGTACGATAGACACGCATCTTTGTTTTTTGAGAGGGATTACGGGAAGTACCGCTCGCCCGACCCTTACAGAAACTGCAAGATGTCAGTGAATAGTAAAGTAGTTACAGGAATGGTCGACACTACGGGGTCCCTGAGACGATCCAGATCAGGGATCCTGGAGGTTGTCAGATCCTTCTACTCGCACCTCTTGGGGAAGAGGGATCTTGACTGGGATGAGATGTCAGCTTTCCTCGCTGAAGCCGTCCCCAAACCAGGGGTAGACCCCTCTCTTGATGTTTTGACAGAAATAAATCAGGGAAGAGGAAGTTCAGTTGGTGATTGAAGGGCTTGCCCAAAAAAAAAATCGCCTGGTCCAGATGGCTTAACATCTGAATTCTATAAGACCTTTAAGGACGTTTTGGTTCTTGACTGAGGTATTCAATGAGTGTCTTTCCTCGGGCACTCTGCCAAAGTCAATGAGGAGGTCTGCTCTGATCATCTTGTCAAAGGGTAACCCATCTTGCATTGAGAATTGGCATCCCATAGCGCTTCTCAATGCAGACAGGAAGGTTCTGGCAAAGGTGCTGTTTAATCGGCTGGTGAAATTTGCACCCCGACTCCTTTCGGTGGCCCAGCATTGCTCTGTTCCAGGCCGCAGCACATTTAGTGCTGTGCTCTGTGTCCGAGAGGCAGTAGAGCAGGGTAGGGCTGGTCACTGGAAGGGGTACATGCTGTCACTGGCCCAGGCAAAAGCATTTGATTGGGTTAATCACGAGTACCTCTGGTCCATCCTTCTGAGATATGGCCTGCCGGGGGGGTTTGTTGATTGGCTTAAGACCTTGTACAGTGGGGCAGAGAGTTTCCCGCTTGTGAATGGTTGGATTGGCAGCTCTTTTGAGGTTGGTCCGGTTTTCGCCAGGGTTGTCCCTTGAGCCCGCTGCTGTACGTGTTTGCAATTGACCCTCTTCTTAGGAGGGTGGAGCGTGGACCGTTGGCTGGGATCGGGATGGACCAGGCAGCACCGGAAGCCACTCTGAGGGTGGTGGCGTATGCCGATGATGTCACTATGTTTGTTTCCTCTCATGAGGAGGCAGGGTGGCTGATGTCAGAGGTAGATCGCTACTCGGAGGCATCCGGGTCCAAGATCAACCGGGATAAGTGTGAGAGTCTCTGGCTGGGAGGAGGAGATCCTGGTTTTGATCTCCCGGACACCCTTCCAGGACCCAAAGTCTCTGCAAAAGTCCTTGGCATCGAATTTGGCCAGGGGGATTACCCCAAACAAAATTGGTACAGCAGGCTAGAGATCGCCACTCAGAAGGTGAACCAATGGAAGGGTTGGTCTTTGACCCTAAGGGAGAGGGTAAACCTGATCAAAACTTACCTGCTCCCTTTACTGATTTATCTGGGCAGTATGTGCATCTTGCCAGAATCTCTCTGGACTCGGGTCTACAGTTTGTTCTTCCAACTGTTATGGGGGAATAGACTGAACCTAGTCTAGAGAGAGGTTAATTACCGTACGAGGAGACTAGGAGGGTTGGGTATGGTCAACCCTGTGGTATTCCTTGTGGATACCTTCATTAAGATCAATATTGCAAACCTCTGGAAAGAGAGGGCTCCTCCGTGGGTATTCTCCTGTAGGGAAGAATCTTCGCACACCGCATGGACATCTTCCGGCTTACACTACCTTGGTTCTGAAGGTAATTCGACGGAGGGGTCTGGGAATGTGGGAGATCAGGACTCTGCCAAGGAAACTCCTTGACAATAGGGTTCTGTTGACCCATTTCCAGAGGCCTCTGGCGCTCAGGGACTGCCCAAGTCGGGATCTTGGGGTGTGTTTGTATCTTTTGAATTCTATGAGGATCCCCTCGAAGTTTTGGGACTTGGCTTGGCGCTGCTTCCATGGGAAACTGTGTGTGAGGGACAATCTGAAGTGTAGGAGCTCTGAGGACAGGAATTGTCCTCGGGAGCATTGTGGTACCTTGCTCGAAAGCATGGACCACTTCCTGCTTCATTGTCCCTTCAACACAGAGGTGTACAACAGGGTGGGCGCCTTAATTGGCTGGTCTCGGCTGCCCGGTCCCTCCTATGCGGAATGGGCCTATGGAGCATTCGGAGACCTTGGTGGTCGGGACCGCTGCACCTTATTTCTAGTTAGCGCAGTGGTTAGGTATCACACGTGGAACGCACGGTGCTTAGTATCGACGCAACGAAAAATCCTCCCAGTGGACGATGTGTTTAGGACCATACTCGGTGACCTGGTGAAGGTGCGCTCTCTGGAGTATGAGAGACTGGGCACACGGAGGGCCGCACTCCTCTGGAGGGGCTTTTCTTTTAGTGTGCCCTAGTCTGGTCGTCTCCTTTCCTGGTGGTGGGCTGCTGCTGACACTGTAGATTTTTGTTTTGTTTGATCATTATACAGTGATGTAGGGCTGCAGGCGCCGAACTTGGGCTTCGTGATTTGTGATTATTGTGGTGTGTGCTGCTGTATATATTGTATATAGGGATATAGATTTGGGTGTAGGTGTTAGGTTGGGTGGTGGGAAAAGGGGGGAGGTGGGTTTATCTTGTGGGACTATGGGACACTGGGTTGTTTGGGGGGAAAAACTGGCACTGCCTGATCTGGCCTATGGACGTTGGACATGGACTGAGGCATGAGACGCAGGACCAGCTCTCAGGTCAGTGCGGAGGTTGGGAATGGTGCGCTTGAGTGTGGGGTAGTGGTTAGCTTACTATTGTATATATTTGCATAGTTTGTGGTTATTTTATTTATAAAAAATAAAAAAATAAAAAAATAAATAATAAAAAATAAATAACAATATAAAAAAATTAAAAAATAATAATAATAATAAAAAAATATGTATGTGTATATAGTCTTTGTTTGCTATTGTTTATTTGTTTTTTTGTGCTATTGTTTATATTGTTTGCTATTATTTAGTTTGGTGACCGAACCAGAAAGTGTAAGTACTTAATATTAGTTATTATTAGTTATTATTCTGTATATATAATATGTGTGAGAGGAGAGGATGAGCGGCTGGACCAGTGTTCATTATACTGATTATTTTCTGGCTGATATTTCTGTTTTGTTTCTGTTATTATTATTGTTATGTTTTTCATTTTTATAATAAAAGATCTACAGGATGTAACTCAGGATCAGTAATGTAATGTATGTACACAGTGACTGCACCAGCAGAATAGTGAGTGCAGCTCTGGGGTATAATACAGGATGTAACTCAGGATCAGTAATGTAATGTATGTACACAGTGACTGCACCAGCAGAATAGTGAGTGCAGCTCTGGGGTATAATACAGGATGTAACTCAGGATCAGTAATGTAATGTATGTACACAGTGACTGCACCAGCAGAATAGTGAGTGCAGCTCTGGGGTATAATACAAGATGTAACTCAGTAATAGGTTGTGAGTGCAAGACATAAGAATAATCATCTTTCTACATGAGTCATCATAGTACGGTTAACCTCTTCCTAGCATTACAGAGTGCTCGTGAACAGCCTTTTAAGATATAACAAGGCACTACACTGAGGAATAACAGTAATGCCAGGTTAGATCTAGAGCAATAAATGCCCATGTGTTTACGCCAAATGTCTGTGTACAAAGAGCTCTATAGTAAACACAAGGAAAAACACTAAGGTCTTTCAGATTGGGATCTCATCCATAAAGAGAAATTCGGCAGAGACAACATGTCCCGTCATCTCCCCATCCTGTGCCCTTCACAGCATAAGCATTAAATATATAAAGAATATAATCTTACAAGGTTTTCCCAATTGAAGGTTAATCATATGAAGCTACGCAAAAGTTCTGCAACTTTCTAATTCTTTGAATTTTAATTTAGCACCATGTTCAAAGTTGGTTCTTGCTGTCAGAGAATAGAAACATTGATCTTATACAGTGGATGAGTAAACAGGCAGCAGTATATATCCATCTCCTATCCAGCTTGTTACAATGTATCAATGTTTGTCCTTCCTATCACAAACCTGGGTCTGGCTGCAAGGCCACTGTCTGCCACATGAGCCCTTCCCTTCCCTGCTGCCCTTTCTGCAATAGGGGGTCAGAAGTAATAGCACTAAATGTAACAGCAGGAAACTGAGGGGTATAACACATAGGGAAGTCTGATAATCCAGCAAGGTGTGGGCACCTTTGATGCCAGATTAAAGGGAATGTATATTCAGAAAATTACTTATTTTAAAATCTGGCTTTTGTGTTGCATGTAGTTTCACACTGGCCACTTGGGCAAACTCATACTTTCAGTCCTTTGAGGAGGAGTTTACAGCAGGCTCTATATCATCAGAGGCAGGAACACAATGACAGGTAACATCTCTATAAACAGCTTATAATACAGAACTTACCAATCAAAATAGATGATATCACAGCTCACCTCCTCCTTCTGCACAATGACTGATAACACCTCTATATATCGTAGATAACACAGTATCCACTATTCACAATAGATGATGTCACAGCTCACCACCTCCTGTACAATGACTAATAACACCTCTATATACAGTAGATAACACAAAACCCACCATTCACAATAGGTGATGTCACAGCTCACCTCCTCCTCCTCCTGTACAATGACTGATAACATCTCTATATACAGTAGATAACACAGGATCCACCATTCACAATAGATGATGTCACAGCTCACCTCCTCCTCCTCCTGTACAATGACTGATAACATCTCTATATACAGTAGATAACACAGGATCCACCATTCACAATAGGTGATGTTACAGCTCCCCTCCTCCTCCTGTACAATGACTGATAACAACACTATATACAGTAGGTAACACAGGATCCACCATTCACAATAGGTGATGTCACAGCTCACCTCCTCCTCCTCCTGTACAATGACTGATAACATCTCTATATACAGTAGATAACACAGGATCCACCATTCACAATAGGTGATGTTACAGCTCCCCTCCTCCTCCTGTACAATGACTGATAACACCTCTATATATAGTAGATAACACAGGGTCCACCAATCACAATAGGTGATGTCACAGCTTACCTCCTCCTCTCGTACAATGACTGAAAGCACCTCTATATACAGTAGATAACATAGGATCCACCATTCACAATAGGTGATGTTACAGCTCACCTCCTCTTCCTGTACAATGACTGATATATCACCTCTATATACAGTAGATAACACAGGATCCACCATTCACAATAGGTGATGTCACAGCTCACCTCCCCCTCCTGTACAATGACTGATAACACCTCTATATACAGTAGATGACACAGGATCCACCATTCACAATAGGTGATGTCACAGCTCACCTCCTCCTCCTGTACAATGACTGATAACACCTCTATATACAGTAGATAACACAGGATCCACCATTCACAAGATTATGTCACAGCTCACCTCCTCCTCCTCCTGTACAATGACTGATAACACCTCTATATACAGTAGATAACACAGGATCCACCATTCACAATAGGTGATATCACAGCTCACCTCCTCCTCCTGTACAA
This sequence comes from Ranitomeya variabilis, assembly GCF_051348905.1. Lineage (NCBI taxonomy): Eukaryota > Metazoa > Chordata > Amphibia > Anura > Dendrobatidae > Ranitomeya > Ranitomeya variabilis. The sequence goes on along the minus strand of NC_135233.1, from coordinate 440,181,436 downwards.
TGACTGATAACACCTCTATATACAGTAGATAACACAGGATCCACCATTCACAATAGGTGATGTCACAGCTCCCCTCCTCCTGTACAATGACTGATAACACCTCTATATACAGTAGATATCACAGGATCCACCATTCACAATAGGTGATGTCACAGTTCACCTCCTCCTCCTGTACAATGACTGATAACACCTCTATATACAGTAGATAACACAGGATCCACCATTCACAATAGATGTCACAGCTCACCTCCTCCTCCTCTACCATGACTGATAACACCTCTATATACAGTAGATAACACAGAATCCACCATTCACAATAGGTGATATCACAGCTCACCTCCTCCTCCTGTACAATGACTGATAACACCTCTATATACAGTAGATAACACAGGATCCACCATTCACAATAGGTGATGTCACAGATCACCTCCTCCTGTATAATGACTGATATCACCTCTATATACAGTAGATAACACAGGATCCCCCATTCACAATAGGTGATGTCACAGCTCACCTCCTCCTCCTGTACAATGACTGATAACACCTCTATATACAGTAGGTAACACAGGATCCACCATTCACAATAGGTGATGTCACAGCTCACCTCCTCCTCCTGTACAATGACTGATAACACCTCTATATACAGTAGATAACACAGGATCCACCATTCACAATAGATGTCACAGCTCACCTCCTCCTCCTGTACAATGACTGATAACACCTCTATATACAGTAGATAACACAGGATCCACCATACACATGCTCATTAGATGGTTCAATGCAAGTTCAGCTCAGAGTCTATTCCTTGCAGCTAATGTTCATGTCGTTGTTTGTAGAAAAAGCAGCAATTTAAAGTCTGAAAAAGCTTCTATGATGCAGAAATGGAAAACAATATTGCCAAAAAATTGTTAAAAACTACGTGAACACAAAAATCTGATTTAAACAATAGGTCCTTTTCTGATGATACATTGCCTTTAAAAGAATTTTTAAAAAGCCATTTAACCCTACGTGTGAATATTCTCTGAAGCCAGTAACCAGGCAATGTAAATGTTCAGCCCCATTTGCGGTAATAACGGCCTTTCCATCTGTATAAATACGTGAATGGAATCGGCGGATATTATGCTGTAAACCGAGTATAATGGCTCTTGAGTAAAGTCTGTGTGAGCGCGAGCGCCCTGCAGGGATTATTTCCTGTGTAAAAAGGTTCCGCTCAGATAGATCTGGAACTTTATACCGTGAAGATAGAATGAGGGCCGCGGAGGTAATACAAGCAAAAGCAGCGTGCGCCTCTCCTGCAGCTCTCACACAAGAGTACTGCCAGGATCCGCTGGGACTTGTAGTATCACAACAGCTGAAATGGAAACCAAAGGAAGTTTTGTGAGCAGGCTGAATATTTACAGAAGAGCTTTCTGCGCCAAAAGATAATGTTTTGGCAGGAAAAATGCTACTTAAAATACGCAAATTTATTTTTGCACTGTTTCTTTCCTCCATGGATGAAAAAACCATTGCAATAAAAGCTAAAAGAACTGACATCCTGCAGATTTGAAAACAACTTTTTGATGGTTCAAATCTGCAAATAAAAAACAAGTAGCATCTTAGTCATTTTGTTGATACAGTAAAATATTGCCTTTTTTATGCGGTAAAAAACTCAGCGTGTGAACAAGCTCTAATACTAGACAGACAGATAGATAGATAGATGATAGATGGATAATAGATAGATAGATAGATGATAGATAGATAATAGATAGATAGATAGTAGATATATAGATAGATAGATAATAGATAGATGATAGATAAATAAATAAATAGATAATAGATAATCGATAGATAATAAATAGATAGATAGATAGATAATAGATAGATAATATATAGATAATAGATAGATGATAGATAGAATGATAGATAATAGATAGATAATAGATGATAGATAGATAATAGATAAATAATAGATAGATAGATAAATAATAAATAGATGATCAATAGATAATAAATAGTTAAATAGATAGAAAGATAGATAATAGATAGATAGATGATAGATAGATAGATAGATAGATAGATAGATAGATAGATAGATAGATAGATAGATAATAGATAGATAGATAATAGATAATAGATAGATAGATCCTGGACTGAAACGTCGCACATGGGCCAATAAACCACCTTTATTTTTTCTATTGGAGTGCTGCCTTCATTTTTCTGGATTATAGCATGAGGTTTGGTATATACCTGGAAGGATTATTTGCACCCTTTGTTTTCTTTTGGTGCTGCTTTTTGTTTTCTTTTTCTAGATAATAGATAGCTAGATAGATAAATAATAAATATATAATTGATAGATAATAAATAGATAAATAGATAGATAATAGATAGATGATAGATAATAGATAGATAGATACTATAGCTATATAATAGATCGATAGATATAGAGATATTGTAGAAAGATACATTTTGCTGAAATACATATGAGAAACAGTGAACACACTAAGCCCCATGTGAATACCCCAGCTATACATTATTACATTCCATCCGCTGGCTAAACATGGCACTTATCAGGATCTGCTGGAATATTCTGGGCACTGAAACTGCTGAGAAACCTGGTACGTACATAAATAAAGCCTCGTGTCAAGTACAGATGTGTGAATACAATCATTTATGCACGCGCACGTTTTTAATTGAGGGGAAAAAATAAAAATAGAATGAACTCATTCCTGATATTAATTCTTCATCATAACGATTTTCAAGCGATATTCGCAATGCGACGCTCTCTGGCAATGAGATGTTACTGGTATAAGTGTGGAGCCATGCGGTGAGTTCTGTCAGTGAGACTCTGTGCTCCGATGAGACTTTGACGTTGCGTATTTCCGTTGCATCAAAAAAATGCGATAAAAATGCAATGAAAAAAATAGAAGCAACCAATATTGCTTAATAGGTGCAGAAAATCTGCAACATCAAAAACGCACCAGATGCTCATCATGAGAACGTAGCTTTTCTTTTGCAATATTGTCCTCAGGCATAAAAATATAGCATTTTATGTATCCTACTGGTTCTGTAGACACATGGCACGATGCCGCCGTACGTGCTGCGTCTCAGAGCAATGCTTCTAAGGGTGAAAGCCCACATAATGCGGAGTCTGATGGAACCCGATGCGATTCTTTGTCACACTCTGTGTCTGTGAAGGATATGGAGAACATTCACATATACAGTTGGGTGGCAAAGATTTCTATTTGGTGCCTGTGATGGTGGGATATGTTATAAGTTTGTGTCTTTCCTCCATCAGAGGTATATATCTCTCATAGGTTCCAATTGTAAAAAAAAATAATATTTTTTTTTTATTATTATTGCCTCTTCCTACACAAAGGTTAGTCTGCCAATGTAATATTGTATAAATATATATATACCCCTATACACGACACATACTGACCCAATGTATCCGAAAGTATCAACGTATGGTCAATGGGACCTTAAACAGATGATTATCAAGAAATTTTGCCAGCGCAAATGTTCAATATAATGTTTAAATGTAATGAGACTAAAGCCTTACTCCAACAGTATAAAGATTTATTAAGATATTATTACTACATTATGTTATCTATTTCTTCAGACAATGATGAGGATGTTAAGTGTCATAATCATAAAAAATTCAATATACATTTTTTTAATTATATTTATTACTATTATATCAAATATAAAGAGTATAAAAGATGCATTCTTTATAACAGATATATTCTTTATTACTATTATTATTGTTATATCAAATAGAAACAGGATACAAGATGCACTCTTTCTGTTTATTACTGTTATTATTATTATTACTATTATGTCAAATATAAACAGGATAAAAGATGCATTCTTTATATTTATTACTATTATTATTAATTATTATTATTATTCTATCAAATAGAAACAGGATAAAAGATGTATTATTTATAATTATTACAGATAATAATAACAACAACAACAGTAATAAATATAAAGAATACATCTTTTATCCTGTTTCTGATATAATAATTAATAATAATAATAAATATAAAGAATACATCATTTATCCTTTTTCTATTTGACATAATAGTAATAATAATAATAATAATAATAATAATAATAATAATAATAATTGTAATAAATATACAGAATGCATCTTTTATCCTGTTTATATTTGACATAATAGTAGTAATAATAATAATAATAATAATAATAATATTACTATTATGTCAAATATAAACAGGATAAAAGATGCACTCTATATATTTCTTCTGGCTGAGATTTTTAAATATATCTTTTAATATCATTAGTTTTCGTCTGACACTTTCATGATCATATTATTTGTATTTTCTAATTACTATTTTTATTGCATAATCATTTATTAAATATTTTCATTACAGTAATTACTATTTGTATTAAATGTAATATCCCTCACTTGTTATTATTTTACATTTATTTCACAACTATTAGTTATCGCTTGTTTTCCCTTCACTAGATCTAACACAAGATTTGCAATTATTTTAAGAATAATTTAGCTTCAATTTCCAATGTATTTATTTATTTTTCCTAGGGATCAGAAGTCCGAATATTGATAATAACTCACATCGCTGTAACATTATATATAAATTGGACTTGTTATACAAGCAGGAAATTCCTGTTATTAAAAAGTAAGAAAATGTTATTTTTTTTATTTTTTTTTTAAACTTTCTTACCAGGAAAGAACAGCCGGTTCCAGTTTTTTTTTTTTTTAAAGGTCCTAAAAACACAAGGCCGTCCCAGGGATCAGGAAGAGCAGGGAGGCCATAGAGAAGGAGAAACTCTATATCCAAACCAGATCACCCCTAATAAAAACAGATTGCGGGTAACCAGGCTTCACGCCAAACCTGAAGGGGTAAGAGAAATTACAGCGGACGCTGGCAATAAAATATATGTATATCTATCTTATATATGTATATTCACACTCACAGCCTGAAAGAGGCCGTAACACTGCGGCTGCTCGCTACAAGGGATTTACATTCTCGCTAAGTCAGAAAAACCATCGCCAACTTTTTGAAATAATTTCCAGATACCAGACTGAGAAGCAGGTGCAGAGCAGAACTCATAGCGCAGCAACAAATGGCACAGCTTATACCGAGGGCACAAATGTGCAGCAATGTTCTGCTTAACCCCTTCATGCCGCAGACAATTTCCATTTCTGCGTTTCCGTTTTTTTTCCTCTCCTCCTTCTTCTTCCTAGAGCCATAACTTTTTCATTTTTCGGTCCACATTAGCTGTACGATGGCTTTTTTTTTTTTGCGGGACAAGTTATACTTTTGAATGACACCATTCATCCCACCACATTGTGTACTGGAAAACGTGAAAAAAATTCAAAGTGCGGTGAAAAAAATTCTGACATGGTTTTTTGGGAATTGTTTTTACAGTTTACAAGTTTTGTGCTAAAAATGACCATTCAGTGTGATTCTCCTCATCAATACGATTACGGCGATGCCAAACATGTCCAGGTTATTTTTATATTTTTTTTAATGAAAAAAATCACAAATATGCAAAAAAAAAAAAAAATTGGTTTGTGTAGCCATTTTGCGAGCCCCGTAATAAGTTTTATTTGTTGGCCAATGGAGCTGTGTGAGAGCTTATTTTTTGCGAGGCGAGAAGTTGTTTTTATTAGTGCCATTTCGGGATAGAGGTGAGTTTTTGATTGCTTCTTACAGCCTTTTTTTGTGAAATTAAGGTGACCAAAAAAACCTTAATTTTAACATTCTTGAATTTTTTCCGTTTACAGTGTTTACCGATCGGGTTAATTCTCTTTATATTTTGATAGATTGAACTTTTCTGAAAGCAGAGATACCAAGCATATGTATTTTTTAATATCTTTATTTTCAATGGGGAAAAGGGAGTGATTTGAACTTTTATTTTTTTTAGATTTTTTAAACCTTTTCTTTTTTTTTTAAACTTTTCATTGTTTTTGTTAGTCCCCTTAGGGGACTTGAAGCTGCAATCGTCTGATCTCTTGTTCTATATACAGCGATGCCACATCATCACTACGTATAGTAAAAATTGCCATCTCTTTTGAAGCCTGGCCACAGAAAAGGTTTCAAAGGACCTCTGGGATGACAGCATAGGGGTCTTTAGCAGACTACCGGCTGTCATGACCACTCATCAGCGACCCATGATCACGACACGAGCGCTCCGATTGTCAGAAATAATGACGTGCGCACATCAGAGATTGACACCAGCATTTCACAAGTTAACAATCCCAGGCGAAGCTCCACTTCACCCGCAATCATTAGTGGCAGGTCCTGGCTGTAATACACAGCCATCACCTGCTGGGTATGGGGCGGGACTGCGCTCCATACACCCGCTTCCAACTTGCACCGTACTTGTACTGTGGATGTCATGAAGGGGTTAAAGAGTTCTAATCATTTTATTTATTCTTACTTTTTTCATAAATCAATAGTACACATGAAAATAAGAAACTTTGTAATGTATCTTATCAGAGAAATCTGCTTCTTTCTCCTCCTGGACTCATCCATCTTCTACCATTTCTGAGAGAGGAGATGACAGTTGGTGCTTATAAAGTTCTATTGGGAACCTGTCATTTCAGGAGAACTTGCAGCAGAATGTCCGACTCTAGCTCATAGAATCTCCTATCTCAGAAATGGGAAAGTCTTCACTGAAGACAGATCTTACTCATGAATTGAGAATTTTGAAAATGAAAGATCAGTCCCGGAGGAGTAAGAAGCGCCTTGATCTCATAAGATACATTATGATGTCACTTATTTCAAGGTGTATTATTGTTTTATGAAATATAATTTAAAACAACGGTTACTCTTTAAAGCACAAGACACCAAAAAAAGCAAGAAAGAGGCATAATATAATGTCAGATACCATGATGTCATATAATACAAGGTATCAGTTAACTTTGGCAGGCATTGAAGATACTATCTATCATAAATTATCTATCTATCATCTATTATTTATCATCTATCTATTATCTATTATCTATCTATCCTTTATCTATAATCTATCTATTATCTATTATCTATCTATCATCTATCTATCTATCTATTATCTATCTATCTATCTATCTATCTATCTATCTATCTATCTATCTATCTATCCTTTATCTATAATCTATCTATCTATTATCTATTATCTATCTATCCTTTATCTATAATCTATCTATCTATTATCTATTATCTATCTATCATCTATCTATCTATCTATCTATCTATTATCTAGGTATTATTTATCTTTCTATCATCTATCTATCTATTATCTATTATCTATCTATTATCTATCTATCATCTATCTATCTATCATCTATTACACTGGTCAACAGCATTTTTGGTGCCAAAGATATTTCATCGAATTTGGGGTATTTTTGGGGTGCTGATTCTGAATATGCTATCAGTTTTGCCAGATTGGCTCAAGTTTTTGACATTTTTGGTATCTTATTTATAGCACTTGTTGGTAAATGTGACGCATCATCTCATTAATTTCTTTGGATTAGTACTTGAACTGAGCAGTTCTCAATATGGTTTTGTGTTAATTAGTGTTCTAAAAGTTTGTTCATAGCTTGATTTTTGCACTAACTTTATGTTGTTGTCTGTTTTCCAGTGAAAAGCATGAACTCATCAAGAAGAAGTTGTCTTAACGATCCAGACTCATTCTGTTACATTTGTGGTGAATACACACTGCCAAAACATAGAAGAAACATAACAGACTTCGTAAAAAAAGTGTATTTTGCCTATTTTGGGGTTATGCTTGGGGACCAAGACAAGTTTTGGGCACCACACATAGTGTGCAAAGCATGTATCGAATTATTACGAAAATGGAGCAAAGGACAAAGAAAAAGCTTCAAATTTGGTGTTCCAATGGTGTGGAGAGAGCCAAAAAATCATCATGATGACTGTTATTTCTGTGCAGTGCAAGTGCAAGGATTCAATAAGCATAAGAAACGAAAATGGGAGTAACATGGAATCTGCAAGAAGGCCTGTCCCTCATTGTGAAGATGTGCCTGTACCTGTGTTTACCAGAAATAACAGTCATCATGATGATTTTTTGGCTCTCTCCACACCATTGGAACACCAAATTTGAAGCTTTTTCTTTGTCCTTTGCTCCATTTTTGTAATAATTCGATACATGCTTTGCACACTATGTGTGGTGCCCAAAACTTGTCTTGGTCCCCAAGCATAACCCCAAAATAGGCAAAATACACTTTTTTTACGAAGTCTGTTATGTTTCTTCTATGTTTTGGCAGTGTGTATTCACCACAAATGTAACAGAATGAGTCTGGATCGTTAAGACAACTTCTTCTTGATGAGTTCATGCTTTTCACTGGAAAACAGACAACAACATAAAGTTAGTGCAAAAATCAAGCTATGAACAAACTTTTAGAACACTAATTAACACAAAACTATATTGAGAACTGCTCAGTTCAAGTACTAATCCAAAGAAATTAATGAGATGATGCGTCGCATTTACCAACAAGTGCTATAAATAAGATACCAAAAATCTCAAAAACTTGAGCCAATCTGGCAAAACTGATAGCATATTCAGAATCAGCACCCCAAAAATACCCCAAATTCATTAAAATATTTTGGACACCAGATAAAAAAAATTTTTTTGTTGACCTGTGTTATCTATCTATCATCTGTTATCTATCTATCTATCTATCTATCTATCTATCTATCTATCTATCTATCTATCTATCTATCTATCTATCTATTATCTATCTATCATAAAGAAAATTAAGCCACACTATTCCAAATAATTGTATATATAAAGCACTCCTAAAAAATGGTAGCATCAAGGATCAAATTAAAAAGGTACAGACTTTAAGGCTGTGTTCGCACACATTTTTGCAGCGTTTTTTTTCTGCAGGCAAAACCTGCTCATAGCAGCTACAAAAAAGCAGGTTTTGTTGCATCATTTTTGCTTCATTTTTGTTGTCTCTTGTGCATGTTGTTAAAGTTTACTGCCCCCAAAAAAATCATGATCCAACTTCCTTAAAGGTTCTTGCACCACGAATGCAGCAAAAGCTGATACCTGCATTTTTTTGCACTTACCCATTGTTTCCTATGAGTGAAAAAACTCTGTAAATACACAGAAAAACACTGAAAGAAGTGACATTGTGCAGTTTGCAAAAACGCAGCAGTTTTCCAAATCAGTCAGGAAAAAGAAAAACAATGTGTGTGTATGAGATTTCTGAAATCTTATAGACTTTGCTGGTACTGTAAAGCGCAGCTTAAAATTTGCATTAAAAACTGCTGCAAAAACGCAACGTGTGAACAGAGCCTATCTATCCCAAGTGGTGACATTTCAGCTCGGATTGATGGAGCCTTTTTCAAGTGATACAATTGCAACAATAAGGCCAAGTGCACACGTTCAGGATTTTTCGCGTTTTTTTCGCGTTTTTTAGCAGCTCTGCGCAGCGTCAAACAAGCAGCGTTTCCTGACCGTGGAAACTCACCCTTAGAATATTATAACCTGAAAAAAAGTCCTCGAGCCTTCGCGGAGATGTCACCGTATGGGATAGTTAAGGACTGGATCCATCTGTCAGTGCATCAAGCACAAAAGCGCCAGGTCCTTCAGATGGAACCGTGTCCTTGCAGCAGGACATCTACAGAGGGGTCTCCATTGCTTCCCCCTCTACATTAGATCCATATGCTCTAAAAGAAAACACGAAAGGGGTTGTCTAAATCAGATAACATCTTTAAGATGGAGGAGCTCAGCCCGCTGCTAAATATCAAGAAGGTGACGGAGAGACAAATATTTCTCAGGGAATGTGATGCTCGAGATGACGAGATGATACCTGAGTGATGTTGTAGCGTGGGGTATATACGTCACCCATGGTCACCATAGTGCTGCATTACGTCAAGGTTCTTCATGTAGATGACATATACACCTCGTATTTGAGGATCTAGAAGAAAATATCTGTTTCCTTTGAATTTTGACGACAAAGATCCCAGGAATGAAGATTTGGTGCTTTTTTTTTCCACTGCGTATTCTTGTGCACGAAAAAGCAATAGCTTTAAATATTCACTTTTCTCAGTGGTGCTGGAGGCCCCAAAAATTAGTAGTGCGTCAATGTATACACGGTCTGTCCAAAAATATCATTTTGACTCCAATATTTGCACATTTACACAGCACGGCTTATCTGTCATGACCTTGGCAAGGTTGACTTTCCGTGACCTTCTCCCTTTTCTCCCCTTGAATAAACACGCCACACCAGTACTTATGGATAATAACGGCCACAGCAGCCAATTTATTATTATTAATCATAATAATAATATTAATATTAATTATAACACTTGGTGGGGCCCTCGAAGCTAACCCGATCCTGGTCTGGTTATTAAACCGTCGGCATTGCCTCTTCCCCAGCCTTACTTCCCGCCGCGTTTTCCTCCCGGCTCGGGAGCACCATGACTTGAGGGAAGAGGTTGCCTCCACACCGTTAAACCTGTACCCGACTTCCATCGTCGGGTACCCACCCATCGGTACCGCGCACCCGACCTCCAACATCGGGTGGCCCTCCGGGTCCCATGATAATGTGACCCCGACTTGCCTCGTCAGGTATCACCCAAGTCTCACCAGACCAGTAACCATCCACTGTAGGGGGGGCCCGCAATGCAAGACCCCCCCATACCGAACTTTTTTGCCTGCTTCGAGGACCCACCAGCGCTCAAATCACTTTTCGTTGATTCTAACAGAACCTCAGGCTCACGAAGAGCCATCCGCCACCAGTCAGGAGAGGAAAAACCCCCTGTGGGGGAAACCTCCAGGGAACCATGGCGTTGGATTGCCCTTCCCCTGGGCTTAGAGGTAACTGCCAAATTAAACACGTTTGCATAATTATCCTTCATATCATTATTCGAATAGTTGGTCCGGCTACTGCGACTCAGCTGTTCTTCTCCTCCTCTGGGATGGGTGGGTGGGGCTTCGTTGTCCTGCCGTCCTGGGAGTGAAAAGAGGGTTATGGCTAATCCCTGCGTCCTTTTATCCCCTTGACCCCCCTTCCCCCCCCCATGCCTAGGTCACTTCCCCTATGTCATTTCCCCCTTTGTCAATCCTTTTACTTCCTCCCCTCCTCCTTCTTTGTCATTCTCCCTGCCTTTTCCCAAAAACCCAATCACCTGGTCACTGGCAACCTGCTCGGTCATGCCCCCCTCCTTCCGACCCTCCGTGCCTCATCCGGGGGTTACTTGACCTTGGCAAGGTTGACTTTCCGTGACCTTCTCCCTTTTCTCCCCTTGAATAAACACGCCACACCAGTACTTATGGATAATAACGGCCACAGCAGCCAATTTATTATTATTAATCATAATAATAATATTAATATTAATTATAACACTTGGTGGGGCCCTCGAAGCTAACCCGATCCTGGTCTGGTTATTAAACCGTCGGCATTGCCTCTTCCCCAGCCTTACTTCCCGCCGCGTTTTCCTCCCGGCTCGGGAGCACCATGACTTGAGGGAAGAGGTTGCCTCCACACCGTTAAACCTGTACCCGACTTCCATCGTCGGGTACCCACCCATCGGTACCGCGCACCCGACCTCCAACATCGGGTGGCCCTCCGGGTCCCATGATAATGTGACCCCGACTTGCCTCGTCAGGTATCACCCAAGTCTCACCAGACCAGTAACCATCCACTGTAGGGGGGGCCCGCAATGCAAGACCCCCCCATACCGAACTTTTTTGCCTGCTTCGAGGACCCACCAGCGCCACACCGAGAGCACCTGACCCCCCTTTCAGTGCTCGAGACCCCACCAGACCGCCCTGCTGTGGCCCTCCGTATCCCCTCTCACAAGCCGTCAATCCACAAATCCATCCCTATAGTGTTCAAATGCACTCTATCCCCTAACCAGCAATCTCTTTCCGTAGAATCTAAGCCTGCGTGACATATTGCCAGCCCCTCTTCCCATTTCCTTCTAGGTACCATGTCAGACCACACTAGCCTCATACTTGGATACGCTAATTCCAGCTGACGTACATCCCTTCTAATGTTGGAACTCAGTCATTTTTTCAAGCTGGGTCCCAGGTCATTACCCCCTGCACGTACTACTAATATATATCTGTGGTCCCTTAAAGGTACACCGCCCGAGCTACTTGTATAGTACCCGGCCCCATGTTAAACCCTTGTTGCCCAGCCACCTAATCACTGCCCTTACTCTTGCAAAAACCAACTGTCTCCCACCCGTCCGTCTGTCAGCCCACTGTGCTCCTCAGAAAACGTATGAATGTCCTAAAATCCAAATCACGATCGGGCCTTGTCCTGTAACAAACCAAAAAGAAATTATTGCGGGGCACCATATCCAGGACAGATTGCTGCCTCATAACCTGATGTCGTACGTAAGACTCCGTTGGCACTCCCCTGGCCATTAAACATAGTTGGTCACGGGCTCAGTCCCCCACCACGGCCTCTGTTGCCGCCCCCAATCCAAAAGGATTTCCCGTGTATTTGCCAGGATCCGTGCCTGTCCCCACCAGGCATTTCCAGAATACTTTAATAAATTGCTACTTGGACAAGAAGGACCTCTCCTCGTGACATAGCAGCGGTTCATCCCGTTGAGGCTTGGCGGCCAAGACTATCATAAAACACTTCCAAGGACACCTGATAGAACCGCTGACCTTTTCCAATAGCACCCTTTTCCTTTTTTTTTTTTTTTTTTTTTCTGATATATAACTGTAATAATTTCTGCCTAGCCATGATGTCTTTAGCTAGATTGCCCCCACCTCTTCGCTCCGTCTGGTGCTTCTAGTTCCCCTATCCTCATTGCTCCGAAAAATGCTGATGTGAATGCCAGGCTAAACAGGCCCACCTCAAAACGTGACATGCACCCCGCTTCTAAATGTAATCCAGGTTCTCCAATAAACCAAACGGCACAGGCCGCCTGTTATCCTTCCTGGCTTTCTCCTTTCCGGACACCCTTAATGGCCTGTCTTACTAAACAATTCTTTTTTAAGTCCGATCTGTTCCCCAGTTGAAGCCCGAACACTAACCGTGAAATTAATTGATTTTTTCTAAGCTGTAGACCACTTACCAACCGTGGCCTGCCTAATTCCCATCAATAAAAAATCCCTGTCTGTTAAGTCCTCCCTCCCTTGTCCCAACCAGTATTACCCCAGCTGCCATGTGCAAAGATAAGCCGTTCACGCGCTACTTGCTAAGGATGAATTGATCAGTGGCTTGGCAGCCCTGATGCCCCCCTCCAGAGTCCGGGAGGGCAGGGTAGGCCCGTTTCTTCTGCTTCCGGGGCCCAATGTCTGAAACCGCCCTCATCCTAGCTGCTTCCCGTGGCTGGAGGGCACTGGGAATAGGCCTATTGTCCTTTGTGTTAATGCACATGATCCCTTTTTCCTTTTGCCACTCCTCCGGACTGAAGGTCCCCCGATTAGGTATACCGCTCTTCAGTTTATTGCACTGGATTACTACTTGTGCAGAAGACAGCCTTAAAGAAACAAGACTTGGTCAGTATAACAGTCCATAACATCAGACTATACGCATTAGACCCCTGCGTCCTGCGTTGACTAATTCCTCATCCACTATATTACCTACTTTACGGTAATTCATCTATATTACGGTCAACCATATAGGATAAAGGCACCGCTCATGACTTTTCCTGTCCTAGCAATTGAAGCAATTGCCTAATTTCCCAGGGTGTTAAATAAAACTTGTTGTTTGTCTGCTAGCCCTTAGTAATGGCCAGCAGTGTTATGTCCTTAAATTTTTGCACTTCCATTTGCTACTTCCCGTGGTGGGACTAGAACCGTGATCTCCCATGCTGCAAGCAGCAGTCTTAACCACTGGGCTACCGTGCTGCTTAGGTTTCTGCCTGCCCTCGGTAATGCTGGCATGTGTGTTTTTTGGCCCTGCTTCTTGGTTGCAGCAGAGGCTATACCCATTAAACACGGACCCTTTTGGCTCTGCCTCTTGGCCATATATACTGGGCTTCTGGAGTATGGATATATAATGTACATCCCCGGGTAGCACTATACTTTCAGGGTCCAATTATACATATAGAGGAAGTGCCATATAAACTATTTAGATTGTGCGCCCCAATGTGGACAGCAATGACAATGTGTCCCCACTGCAACGCGCCGCGGACATGCCAGCGTGACACAAAGACCATTTTTCATTATTATTATTATTATTATTATTATTATTAAGTCCACCCATATCCTGTGGGCCAGCCATAAGTCTGGGGTAAAAGTATACATATATAGAGCCGAACGTACCGGGGGACACCTGCATATATTATAGCTCAGGAGGTACAACAGATAGGGAGACTGCTATATTTATCTATATAATGTAGGAATATTTCCAGTATGTAAGTCCGCAAGGACAGGGTCCTATCCCTTCTGTATCAGTCTGCCATTGTAAATTTGTTTACTGTATCTATAATCCTGTATGTAACCCCTTCTCATGTACAGCACCCTGGAATTAATGGTGCTATATAAACCAATAATAATAATAATATATGCCGAGGTCCAGCCGTATACATACACATATATATATATATATATACATACATACATTCACACCCACACTGATGTGCAGCTATTCTCAGGGGTACAACATATAAAGGTGAAGCGAATATATTCCCAGCAGAACTGGCATGGATAGATAGCCTCCATATAGACCATACGTCAAGCATATAGCACAGGGCCGGCTTCCCCCTTCCCTTGGGAGTGTGTGTGCAATTCCCCTCAGGGCCTCACCCCTCCCCCAGCATACAGCCTGGTGTAATGGGGATCATAAAACTGGAAGTACCGGTTGGGACACAAGGTAATAGCGTCTCTTCAGTAAAGGTGCTAAGATGGTTGTAGTATATACATGGCTTTATGCCCTACACTATACTGAATTATCTGATATATTAGCAATGAATCATGCAAAATATCTGTAGATCCGCCCCACGTATATATACATATACATACCCGCATAAACCCACACTCATATATTTATATGTATATACGCCCACGTATATATACCCATACATCCCGTGTCCCACAATAGGCCTTGTACGCTCCAGAAATATCTGGATAATGTAATATCGATATATCCGCCATGAGTCCTACAGCAATATGTATATACCATCATGTATTAACCCAGTGTCTATGATATATAATAACACTAATGCATGCAGCTATTAATAGAGAGTGGTATTGATGTAACCCCTTTGCCCATAAAATTAATGGCGGCATATATATCATCTAATATCGAAATATATAATCCAGAACCCATATTTCGGATATTTTTCCTATTAGCACTTGTGATACGCCTGCTATCACCCTTACCAGTAAAAGTATGCATACAAGCGCCACCTTACCAGTAAAAGTATGCATACAAGCGCCATGCACTGTACTGTGGTATCAATATATACCCCTGGCCTCAATTGCAGCATATACATACATGCCATGCACTATATTGAAGCATCCCATATATTCGCCATGCACTCATTTTCCATATGTATATCTCATCGGCATACACCAACATGCTACCGTATCTATAAATAACCCCAGTCCCATGCATACCCTATGGCAGTATGTGTATATATATCCTGCTTTGAATAATCAGGTAGTAATCCAAGGCATAACAGCCATGCAGTACATAATATAACATCATTGTCTATATATATTACTATACATGTACCTGTGTCTGCAGCCCTGCCACGGGGACGCATGAGGCAGGTAACATATAGAGATCCCTGAGGACACAGATCTCCCAGGATATAATGATCCTATATATATATACCCTGTACATATATATATAACAAATCCCCAGTGTGATCATTTATGTTGTGTATACTCCTCTGGACCTCTCATGGTGAGAGTAGTATGGCCTGTGCCATCTTCTGGCTGCCAGAACACAGACACTGGGGAACCAGGCCACCATTACCACCGGAGTGCCAGGCGAGGCAAATAAAAGCACAAATCTGCCCCAAAATCCACCAGAGTTGGTACAGATTGGCAGTCATGGATTATCTTACAGTTACAAGCTATGCCGCTATTTGTGAACACACCCCAAGCAGGAAAACTCCATGTTGTTTCTGCCTGAAGACACTATATTGTATATTGTGTACTGTATATATGTACCCGCATCCCCCATACTTATATCCCCCATACTTATATCCCCCATATTATACTCCCTGAAGCAGCAGACATGCTTCTTTGTCTTCTTTGTTTGTTTGAAGGAAAGTGCATGTGAAATGATGAGGGGAGTAGTTGTTCTGAGGATTTCTGTAATGTCCTTCCACTTGAATCTCCGGGAGGTGTGGTATCTTGCTTGCTGTCCATTGTCTTTCCAGAAGTCTTCTTGCTTGCTTCAAAGGCTTCTGTTGGCTTCGTTGTCCTGCCGTCCTGGGAGTGAAAAGAGGGTTATGGCTAATCCCTGCGTCCTTTTATCCCCTTGACCCCCCTTCCCCCCCCCATGCCTAGGTCACTTCCCCTATGTCATTTCCCCCTTTGTCAATCCTTTTACTTCCTCCCCTCCTCCTTCTTTGTCATTCTCCCTGCCTTTTCCCAAAAACCCAATCACCTGGTCACTGGCAACCTGCTCGGTCATGCCCCCCTCCTTCCGACCCTCCGTGCCTCATCCGGGGGTTACTTTACCGCTGTGTGTCTAGAGAAGTAATGCCGAGCAGTTTTTAGATTGTTAGTCCCTTAACCCCCGGAGGTATCTTCGTTTTCGTATTTTTGCTCCCTATCTTTCCAGAGCCATAACTTTTTTACTTTTTGGTCTTGCTTTTTTTGCGGGACGAGTTGTACTTTTGAACCACACCATTAGCTTTAAACATATCTTGTAGTGGAAAACGGGAAAAAAATCAAAGTGCGGTGAAATTGGAAACAAAAAGTGCAATCACATAGTTGTTTTTTGTTTTTCTTTTCTACTATGTTCACTAAATGCTAAACCTGACCTGCCATTATGATTCTCCAGGTCATTACGAGTTCATAGACACCAAACATGTCTAGGTTCTCTTTTATCTAAGTGGTGAAAACAAATTCTAAACTTTGTTAAAAAAAAAAATTGCATCATTTTCCGTTACCCGTAGCGTCTCCATTTTTCATGATCTGTGGTCAGGTGAGGCCTTATTTTTTGCGTGCCGAGCTGACATTTTTAATTATACTATTTTAGGCCGGTTTCACACGTCAGTGGCTCCGGTACGTGAGGTGACAGTTTCCTCACGTACCGGAGACACTGACACACGTAGACCCATAAAAATCAATGCATCTGTGCAGATGTCATTGATTTTTTGCGGACCGTGTCTCCGTGTGCCAAACACGGAGACATGTCAGTGTTCGTGGGAGCGCACGTATTACACGGACCCATTAAAGTCAATGGGTCCGTGTAAAACACGGACCACACACGGACCTTCTCCGTGTGCAGTCTGTGTGGCGTGCAGGAGACAGCGCTACAGTAAGCGCTGCCCCCCCCAGATGGTGCTGAAGCCGCCATTCATATCTTCTGTGCAGCAGCGTTTGCTGCATAGAAGATATGAATAATAGTGTTTAAAAGAAAGATCTATGTGTCCGCCGCCCCCCCACCCCCTGTGCGCCCCCCCGCTGTTCTGAAAATACTCACCCGCTTCCCTCGTTGGCTGTCGATGCTTCCTGGTCTGACCGTGCCTTCTAGTGTATGCGGTCACGTGGGGCCGCCGATTAGAGTCATGAATAGGTGGCTCCACCTCCCATAGGGGTGGAGCCGCCTATTCATGACTGTAAATGAGCGGCCCCACGTGACCGCATACAGTAGAAGGCGCGGTCAGACCAGGAAGCATCGACAGCCAACGAGGGAAGCGGGTGAGTATTTTCAGAACAGCAGGGGGGCGCACAGGGGGTGGGGGGGCGGCGGACACATAGATCTTTCTTTTAAACACTATTATTCATATCTTCTATGCAGCAAACGCTGCTGCAGGGAACATATGAATCGCGGCTTCAGCACGATGCAGTGTATCACACGCGTGGGTACCACACGCTCTGTGTGGTACCCACTCGGCACACGGGCAGCACACGTGTGCCGCACGTATGGCCTACGTGAGCTCACGGGCACACGGACACGGATAACTCCGGTACCGATTTTTTCCGGTACCGGAATTATCTGGACGTGTGGGACAGCCCTTATAAGGTTTTATATCACATTAGAGGCTTATTCTCATGGTATACATCTACTGAGTTGTATATTATGATGTTTTGCAGCAGCTGTGGTGCAAGCAGATGAGGAATATATGATAGTGTTCTGCAGCAGCTGGGTCAGAACTGCATAATAAACACACTGGATTTGAAAGAGACAATGAAATAATAATCAGAGCCCAGCAGAGGAGAAGAGCTGGGCAGCGCCAATATTCTGCCACTCATTTCCACATATTCTTCAGGTTCTGACATCGGAATGTGAAGTTTATACAAATATTATTTGCAGAACTGTCAATGGAAAATTCCGGCTGTCATGTTTCAACTATATATTTAATGTATAATTTACAATGTAGCTAAATATTTCTGTAAAAAAAACATGTGCGCTACAATGTATCATCATATTTACATTTTTACAGAGAAACCTACTTTGTTATAGAATGTACATAGGATACAATGTAACAGGATGTATTACAAGCACAATGTAATATTAAGACCCACTTAGCCCCTAAATGACGCCCACGTCGCACTCCCTCCCTTTGATGTGGGCACTGGAGACACTACGGGGATCGGAAAATGGCGCAATTTATTTATTTTTTAACAAAGTTTGGAATTTTTTTTCACCACTTAGATAAAAAAAGAACCTAGTCATGTTAGGTGTCTATGAACTCATAATGACCTGGAGAATCATAATGGCAGGTCAGTTTTAGCATTTAGTGAACCTAGCAAAAAAGCCAAACAAAAAACTATTGTGGGATTGCACTTTTTTTTTTGCAATTTCACCGCACTTGGAATTTTTTCCAGTTTTCCAGGTTATGATATGTTAAAACCAATGATGTCATTCAAAAGTACAACTCCCACAAAAAACAGGCCCTCACATGACCATATTGACGGAAAAATAAAAAAGTTATCTCTCTGGGAAGAAGGGGAGCAAAGAATGGAAACGCAAAAACGAAAATACCTCCGGTCATGAAGTGGTTAATGTTCACAGTCTTACTGCATATGGCCAGTCTCACATGTCCAGATAATTCTGGTAAAGGAAAAATCGGTACCGGAGTCCGTGAGCTCACGTGGCACATCAGTGTGGCACACGTGCGGCAGCCGTGTGCCGCCCGTGTGCCAACTGAGTACCACATGGACCGTGCAGGAGACAGCGCTACAGTAAGCTCTGTCCCCAGCGTGGTGCTGAAGCCGCCATTCATTTCTTCTCTCCAGCAGCGTTTGCTGGAGAGAAGGAATGAAAAATCAATTTATTTTTTTTTGTGTGGTTAAAATAAACTTCCCGGCAACCTCCCCCCTCCCACCCCCTGTGCGCCCGCTGGAAATAAAATACACACCCAACTCCCTCGATGCTTCCTCTCAGCGCCGCAGCTTGTCCTGTATGAGCGGTCACGTGGTGTCGCTCATTACAGTGATGAATATGCGGCTCCACCCCTATGGGAGGTGGAGCCGCATATTCATCACTGTAATGAGCGGCACCACGTGACCGCTCATACAGGACAAGCTGCGACGCTGAGAGGAAGCAACGAGGGAGCTGGGTGAGTATTTTATTTACAGGGGGTGGGAGGGGGGAGGTTGCCGGGAAGTTTACTTTAACCACAAAAAAAATAAAAAAACATTGATTTTGTCATTCCTTCTCTCCAGTGAACGCTGCTGGAGAGAAGAAATGAATGGCGGCTTCAGCACCACAAGCTGAGGGGGACAGCGCTTACTGTAGCGCTGTCTCCTGCACGGCACACGGACGGCACATGGACAGCATCTGTGTGCGGTACGTGTTTTACACGGACCCATTGACTTTGATGGGTCCGTGTGATCCGTGCGCTCCCACGAACACTGACATGTCTCCGTGTTTCTCAAACGGACACACGGTCCGTGAAAACACGCTGACATGTGCAGCGACACATTGATTTTAATGTGTCTATGTGAGTCAGTGTCTCCGGTACGTGAGAAAACTGTCACCACACGTACCGGAGCCACTGACGTGTGTAACCGGCCTAAGATACACCTGATTGGCGCACACCTCTCAATAAATCAGCCGCATTGAATGACGTGTGCCAGAAATAAAAAGCTATGGCAGGCATGAGCTGGTGTAAATTGACACTATAAATTCAGCCATAAATTACAATAAATTTTGACAAGCCTTGTTTGACCCCGCCCCTTCCTCCATGCTCCTCCCACTTTTAAGAAAAATTATGCAGAAGGGTAAAAAGTTGCAAATTATGGCTTGCACAATAATTTTCAACTTTTTTTACACCAGTTTTTTAGCATAAAAAATATAATAAAAAATATTCCCCAATGTATTTACCTTTGAAAACTGGACAACATACTTAGGAAAACTTTTTCTTATTTTATTTTTAGTCATTTTTCAGTTTCTAGAGGGAATGAGACAGAAAACTATCAGCTTTCTCTAATCTCTTTTTCCAGCCCAGCAAAGCCTTATTTTTCATTTTTCAATGTATTTAAAAAATTTTTCATTTTAATCTTAAACTCTAAATAATGCAGGTAACCCAAGCATATAAAGCTTGCCAAACCCACGCCCTTTGAATAGAGAAAGGTTCATCCCCAAAAATGTAAAAAAATTTTTTTTCTAAAATTCACATTTTTTATATTTTAGTTTCCCCCCCCCCTGGTATTTTGGTTTAGTTCTTATGCTCTATGTTCTGTATTCTCATGAAACTTTTGCTTTTTTTATGTTGACTTCTTTCTGATATGATAATTGTTTACCCTGCTGAGTTCAATATGCTCCAAGACCTCAGGGGGTGCGAAAAATGGTCTGACGCAAAAATGTAATTATGGCTCACACAGTATGGTTGGGTTGAATTGTCCATGAACGATATAATCCTAACGTCATCTTTATGTATACCTTGTGTGAGCGCATATGGAATACATATCTCCCGCTGGAAGTGGCATACAGATGTACGCAGGTTTTTTGGCTAGTGAATGAGCACAGGTGGTTTGTAATGCAAAAAAGTTGCAAGATTAACGTTTATGATCTTCAAATCCTTCTGTTTGATGCAAACAATTACAAGTACGGTGATGCAGTAAAGACGCCAATGATCCGCACTGGAAAGGTGCACTTATTTATTACAACAGTTACTACTCATTGATAATATGCAGGAACTATAGCCAGGCTGAGAAAGAGACAGCAAAATAATAAAGAACCTGCAAGTCTTAAAAAAATAAGCGAAATCTCTTCTGCAAGGAATGTATCCATTTATGTATTGGGATAGATAGATAATAGATAAATAGATAGATAATAGATAAATAGATAGATAATAGATAGATAATAGATAAATAGATAGATAATAGATAATAGATAGATAGATAGATAGATAATAGATAAATAGATAATAGATAATTGATAAATAGATAGATAATAGATAGATAGATAGATAGATAGAAAATAGATAGATAGATAGATAGATAGATAGATAGAGATAGATAATACATACATGATAGATAGATAGATAGATAGATAGATAGATAGATAGATAGATACTAGATAGATAGATAATAGATAGATAAATAGATACATGATAGATAGATGATTGATAGATATTGATGCAACAGCAGCAGCTACACCAATCTGTTAGTTTGCTACAATGTATCAATATGAGCTTTTCTTAGATTCTTTGTGGATAAATATTGGATGGATGGATATTAGTATGGACTTTTTAGTTCTTGATCCTTTGCTTGCATATCTTTGTGAGTACAAATAATGTTTCTCTTTCTGATAAGTAAAATTGTCGTCTATGAAAATTAAGATTACGCACATTTAGGGCTTATTCACACATCAATATTTTGCATCAGTGTTTGTATACCAAAACCAGGAGTGGAACTTACAGAGTAAAACTATAATTGAAGCATTGACAACTGATCTGTGTTTTGGAGACACTCCTGGTTTTGGCTTACAAATACTGATAAAATATACTGCTGTGTGAATAAAGCCTTAGAAAGATTTCCATGAATCTTTAAATCCTGATACACTTGTATGAGATAATGATTATTTAAAAAAAATTGAACCCAAAATTTATATAGACGTAAATAATGAATAATATATAATAAATATAGAAAATGAACTTGTTCTGAGACATGACTGAATTAAAGAAATGTCATCAGTTTAATAAAAACTAATTTGATTTCTGTGACATTTCTAATTATGACACTATCAATATGATACATAGTGACATTAATTGATATGTAATAATAATAATAATAATAATAATAATAATACGGGATAAAATCAGTCACCAGAATGAATGAAAAGAAAAAAATTGTAATAGATTACAGAAAATAGTGGCCTCCAACCTGTGGCTCTCCAGATGTTGCAGAACTACAACTCTCAGTATGACCTGACTGCCGTAGGCGCTTATAGTTTCCCACAAGTTGGAGACCACTAGTCTACATTTTAATGTCACCACAACCCTAATTCAAAACAAATTCAAGAAGAAAGTCGCGGGTCTTAGTTTTATTATGCACAAACTATTAACAAAAGTTTGATTTTTTTACTTTCAGAATTTCTCTTTTTTTTCATTATTTCAATCATAGCTTTAAAACAGAAAAAAAAGTGTTAAAAATATCAACATATTTAAACTAAAATAAATTATAAAACACTAAATTAGGAGTTTAAAAGTTATGTTTTCATGTACATAATAATTCACTTTATTTAATTAGATCTTGTAAAATCAAACAACATGGCGGCGTTAATATTGGAGATTTTTATTGCAATATTTATTTTCTGTAAAAAATAAAGATCTCTGACCAGGTATACTACTTCTATAGGACTAGATCTACTGCCCAACATCTTTAATTAAAAACAACAGTATGTATATGGGTTATGCTGTAATTTTTTGTCCTGTAGTCAGGTCCACATAAAAAAAAATTAAAGAAAATTTGTAAAAATTGCTAAAATTTTGGTCACTCGTGTCATTGTGGCTTGACAAGACTCAAGTAGCAGGTCTCAGTCCATTTTTATGTTTTATTTATATTTCCTCATAATTCCTTTTTTTTTTTTTTTTACATTAAATAGATATGAATTGAATGTGTTAATGTTTAAATAATTAAAAATGATATAAAGCCTCCATTGAAAAAACAAAAAAAGCTACAGATAGACATTAAAGAAAACCCAGCCTAATACATCACACTTTCTTCTGTCAAGTTACAAGTCAAAGATGTCACAATATTTCACATAATGTGGCAGATCATGAAAATAATTTATGATAATTGACATGAATATGGGTCTATAAATTTTACGTTTCAGACAACTAAAGTATGTTGATTCTTTTGTCCTGTAATATTTCTTTTTTAACATTTTGATTGATTTTTAACTTTTATGGGGTTCCAAAACATTTTATTTTTCAACCATTTTTTTTTTTGTATATTAAAAAAAGTGTTTTCTTAGGGCACAACATCGCTAGTGTTGTTTTTGGCAGTATGTCTTTTGATGACTGCAAACTGATTCGCTTTGGCAGCTGTTGTTCTATAGGTCTTCAACTAATGCATTTCGCAAAAAAACATTTTCCAAAAATCTGTTGTTTAGATTCACTGTTACTCTAATGAAGATTTTTTTTAAAACATTTTTTTCTTTTTTTGGGGGGGACAAAGGGGATATTTAAGTGACTAGTACATAATTTTGTATTGATGTAGATTGTTCTTAGAAAATAAGATTAGGAAAACTTTGTTACAGGATGAAAAGTATAGTGAATCATGGAATGTATCAGCAAAGTAAGAGAAAAAAAATATCAAAATTTGGTAGTTCTTTGAAGTCTGCTCAGACTGAAGAAGGGGATGTAATAAGGAATGTCTCGGATAAATCAACCCATATAAGTTGAAGACCCAAAAACATTTTACACAAATAAATAAGAATTGTGAAATAAAAAAAACAAACATTATATTCAGTTCTATGATAAACAAACATGCATCTGATTGATGTTTTTCAATCGGTTACCCTTGGTTTTTAAAGAAAGAAAAGAAAAGGGATTGTAAGAATAAACAAACAAAAAAACAGTAAGAAAAGACCCCTCTTGCCCTCACTATAGGGGGTTATAGAACAATCAGTATCAAGGGTTCATCTGATAAGAAATAAGACTCTCTTCTATAATGAAGTCAGAAATATTAAAAATTAAACAATAGAAGCAAAGTCTCTAACATCTCGATTCAGGAAATGGAATTTTTGAAAGAGATGGCGCTGATAGTAAAAGGTCATTAAAGTCTAGAATAAGCCATGAGGATTCTAGTATCTAAATGTCTGACATCAAGAGGGAAAGCCTGAAAATACCAGAAAAATGCTGGTAAACAGGTTTTGGTGAGAATATCCTATAGTTATGTAAAGAGCGGTTCTAAAACCGTATATGATTGCGACTCAATGTCACCCATATAGTAAGCAGCTGATGGATTTTATAGAAGATTGATGCGTATGTTTTATATGTTCAGAATGGAGTCACACAGTGTTTTGCAGCATTTTCTTTAGCTTTTTAATCCAATTAATAAGTGACAAATCACTGCCCTGAGATATTACTCCAAGTCCAATGCAAATCATTGCCTGCATATGCTAAGTTTTATTTTATTTGTAATTTTTGTGGCATTTTTGAGGTTTGCGGCCTTTTTTCACAACGCAGGTTGCTCAAGGCATGGCGGGTGTAAGCCGTTTTTTAACTTCTCAAGGCATTTCTAGAGGATTTAAGAAAAAAAATACATATTACAAGAATTAACACTTGAAATTCAAAAAGTTTTTAGGCCTCATTTCCAGTTATCTGACCATTCAACAAGGGTGTTGTTTTTTTTCTCACTCCAGTGTGCAATAAAAACTGATGCATTCTTCCATCGAAAACTATGGGATCAGTCCACACATCATATTATTATTATTATTATTATTATTATTATTATTATTATTATTATTACACATCTGTTGTTGCCATAGACCCTTCAAGGAGCCGGATCAATAAATGTAACATGTTGCTTTTTTTTTTTTCGACCTGGCCGGCTGTGAACGGACGCAGTTTTAACATCAGTTGTGAGTAGTTGAGGCACAGAAAAATGGATCCTCATAGTGTGGATGAATGGAAACCCAAACTTACAAGCTTTTATAAAATATATATATTGTATAAAGGAGACCTGAAAATAAGTGAAATTACTTGAAACTTTTTTTTTTTTTTTAATAACTTTTTGTAACCAGTTAACTAATCAGGCAAATAAAATAATAATAATAATAATAATAATAATAA
This sequence comes from Ranitomeya variabilis, assembly GCF_051348905.1. Lineage (NCBI taxonomy): Eukaryota > Metazoa > Chordata > Amphibia > Anura > Dendrobatidae > Ranitomeya > Ranitomeya variabilis. The sequence continues at coordinate 440,156,111 of NC_135233.1, read as the reverse complement.
TAATAATAATAATAAAATATTTTTAATAAAAAAAAAATCAAATAAATTGGTTACACTTGAAAAAAAAAAACCACCAGGTGTGAAAAGCATCACTTGATTGACCATCTGTTCAAAATGCAAGTCTTAATTACATTTTCATCAATTCCATTTCTCACACAATTTAGTTTATTTAACCATAATTAGCAACCAACTTTTTTTTTCAATAAAAACTATTTTTGGACATTAAATATTAAGTACAATATTCTGTTTATTATTATTATTATTTATTTCTATATAGTGTAAAATAATTAAAAAAAAAATAGCATTAATTATTTTTTTGTATCAATATTCACTGCATAGGGGTCAAATATTTAAATTGAGCCTGTCTGCAGCAGTTTATGCAACAATGACATTTTGGCCATCAAGAATATTATCCAGAAAAATACAATTTTAATAAAACACTTGTACAATAAGTAAATAAAATAGAAATAAACCTAGATGCTTGTTACTTTTGGAGTCTGGACTGCTGCAGACTTCTCCCAATGAACCTGTCAATGTCTTCTAGGACTCCTTTGTAATCTATAGTCAGCTTTCTGCATGGACTGGAGCACATTTTAGCAATATGAAAACTGTCTGATCCAAATCCAGAGGGATATATATATATATATTTTTTTTTTGTTCCTTTGTTAAATCGGAAGCAGTTTTCTTGCCCCAATAAATAATCTGAGCATTTGAAGGACAGATTTAAAGCTTCATCCCTTTTTTTTGGATGATGTGAGATTATTTTATGGCTGACCTATTAATGAGCAGAGAGGAGGCTGGGAGGGCACTAAACACAGAGGAGACCAGATAATTATTTGCAGTATCTTCATGGATAAGAATTGCTGGAATAAAATAAAAGTAATTGTGTCCATATGAATCGGTAATAAATAATCTCATGGCGATTTATTTACTAGCAGATACTAACACGATTCTGGGATATTCCAATTAAATTGTCTGCACCTTCCACCTGTCTGGAAACTTTTTTTTTTTTAATCCTTATTTTTGACTTATGGTGGATTCATCCTCAGGGGCTTTTATCGATTTCACTCCTTGCCTCCCCCCCTTGATCTGAATATAAAGACTAAATCTAAATGTTGCCATAAAATTGCACAAATTCTTGCCCCCTCTCCTAATGGAAAATTAATGTGCATTAATTGTATCTAAATTAGTTTTCTGTGCAATTTATTGAAAATCCTATTCATGCCCTTATTTGTTGCTGCACTGATTTATATTACATAGATATATTAGGTTTGCAAAGAAGATATTTTGTTCCTGGATATTTGTGCAGAAAGCAATTAATTTCTTGCTCTATGTTTGCACAGAACACAGATCGGTAAAATTAACCAGTTGATCAGGGTCCACAAATTCCACAATTGCTCAATAAATTATATGGCTGCTTTTAAGTTTATGGCTTCTAAAGTAGTTACTGACCCCAAGGGCAGGGGTGGATGGGTTTATATACCCCCCTATGTGAGCAGAGAGCTGTGCAAGAGCAGAAGACTGGAGATGGAAGAACATCTAGATGTAAACTTTTACACATACATTTTAGGTTTGTTCATTCAGTCATCATCTCCAATTTTTGGCTCTCCAGTTGTTGCGAAATTACAATTGACCTGTACATGCTGAGAGTTGTAGTTGTGCAAAAGCTGGAAAGCCACAGGTTGGAGAGGACTGATCCATAAAATCCATTGCACATTATTTGTAGTGGTTGATAGATCATACTGATGGATTAGATGACAAATTGCAGTTTCCTAACAGCCTGAAAAGCCATGATATTTAGATGATCTATTGTGTAGGATACAATAATTATATATATATATATATATATATATATATATATATATATATATATATATATATATATATGTATTGGCTATATTATAGAAATATAGTACATATATAGGCTAATATATATATATATATATATATATATATATATATATATATATATATATATATATATATATGCACACACACAAACCTCATCATACTGTTCAATGGGGGAACGAATGACATATCTGTAGCAGGATGCCCATCAGTCACTTTCCATAGGCCCCTCTGCAGCACAGTGACCTCTGTCAATAAGACACAAGCCTCATCCAGTACAAACACCCCACAGGGTTCTCTACTCCTTGAATTACATTTAATCCTCATTAATTTTAAGGACACAATAAGAGACTCTGTAAATGTGTCTAATCCAAGATAAAAGGGGCAGGAAAATGAAAGCTGGTGTAAAATTAGTACCCGGAGTAACTTGTGCAAATTAAAAGTTCACAGGGGATTAAGAGTAGTAGTATTATTAGACCGAATAAATAATACCTAAAAATAAAGAGCGATCGTCACCACTGGGGATTATGACCGTGTTATGATTGGGGCATCACTATAATGCGGCTTCTGTAGATCTCCATGTAGTCGGACAGTGATGGATATAATAAACTTCATTAATGTAATAATGCAAACTCTCCCCCAACCAAAATACACCTATCTGACTTTGCTCGTGCCATCTCACACAATTCGTCAATTACTCATGGCTGTTGTAGGATTTGGGGGCTTTGTAGCTAAATTTAAGGTGAATTATAAAGTCACTAAAACATCAAATATATTATATATACACATACATATAGACACACATATTTTTTATAATATATTCTACACATTATATATATTTATATAGAATGCATATTTAGATCTCACGCAGAAAACTCTGTTCGTTGCATTAACAAAGTATAACCCTAGGCTGCAGTCTTGCCTTACATCACTATATAAAATGCATTCTATCCATCTATCATATAATATCTTTATCTATCTACTTATATCTATGTATTGTCTATTATCTTTCTTTTTTTCGAATATCTACCAAGTTATTTTTCTGTCTACAGTAGCTATCTACCTACCAATCCATCCCACATATCGATGGATTTATCTATCTATCTATCTATCTATCTATCTATCTATCTATCTATCTATCATCTATCTATCTATCTCTATCCATCTATCCCCCATATCTATCTATTATCTATTATCTATCGATCTATCATCTATCCCTCAAATGTATTATCTATCTCTATCCATCTATCCCCCATATCTATTATCTATCTATCTATCTATCTATCTATCTATCTATCTATCTATCTATCTATCTATCTATCTATCTATTATCTATCCCCCATATCTATCTATTATCTATCATCTACCTATTATCTATCATCTATCTATATATCTCTCTATTATTTATCTACTATCTATCGATCTATCATCTATCCCCCATATCTATCTATCTCTATCCATCTATCCCCATATCTATTATCTGTATATTATATATCCCCATATCTATTATCTGTATATTATCTATCCCCCATATCTATTATCTATATATTATCTATCCCCCATATCTATTATCTATATATTATCTATCCCCCATATCTATTATCTATATATTATCTATCCCCATATCTATTATCTGTATATTATCTATCCCCCATATCTATTATCTATATATCTATCCCCCATATCTATTATCTATATATTATCTATCCCCATATCTATTATCTGTATATTATCTGTCCCCCATATCTATTATCTATATATTATCTATCCCCCATATCTATTATCTATATATTATCTATCCCCCATATCTATTATCTATATATTATCTATCCCCCATAGCTATCTATCTCTATCCATCTATCCCCCATATCTATGATCTATATATTATCTATCCCCCATATCTATTACCTATCTACCTACTGACCCATCCCTCATATCCATCCATCCTTTCTCCAATCCTTGAGCATGGCTATGGTGATCTCTTACCGTAGCAAGGAATGAGGGGGTCTCCAGGGCTGTCTTGCAGTTTCAGGCTGTCTGTAGGAGACTTGCAGGAGCTGTTCTGCATGTAGATGTGAGGCTGCTGTTGTGGCTGGCTGTGGTGAGACTGGTACTTGGTGAAGGAGCCTTGCTGTTGTTGTTGCTGTTGCTGCTGCTGTTGTTGCTGTTGCTGCTGCTCGCTGGTGTTGCCATCCAAAGACTGGCACTCCTGCTGGAAGGAGCCCCTGGACTTGTCTCCAAAGCCTTGTCCTTTGCTGGCCAGGAAAGCAGGACTAAACTTATCACTGGGCTGGAATGCCCTAAAAGGAGAACTCTGGAGCTCTCTGCCTTGCGTGGCCGGGCTGTAGTAACAATCCATGGCAGTGGCTTCACAATAAGACAAACATGGATCAGCATTCATTCCTAAAATAAAAGGCCCGATGTGTCCTGAATAGTTGGAGGGGCACCAGCTCTCTAGGAGTTTCTCCTCTAGCTCCCTCCCCCTCTACCTCTCCTCTGCTCTCTGGTTTCCTCTCTCACAAGTTCTTCTTCTCCTGGGTCTGGCTTGCTTTCTTCCCCCCTTCTCTGTGCTGACTTCTCCTCTGCCTCTTCCTCACTCCCTATGCTCTTCCTCTTCCCCTCGTCTCTCTCCTCCTTTCTCTCGGAGATCTCTGGAGATTTGCTCTTGGTACCTTTCTCCTCGTCCAGATACAAGATGCTCCTCACTGTCTCTCCCCCAAACCCAACAATCCTCCTCAGTCAAGTTAATAAGAGGGTGGTGACACAGGGGGGAGGTGGGGGGTATATGGACCATTAAACTTTCTCCATAAAAAAAGCCTTTTAGATAAAAATAAAGGAAAGGACACATGACATTAATGTAATTAGGAGGTGAATGTGGAATTGTGCGAGCAACACAAGGGTTTAGGGTCTGGACACACTTCATTTTCCATGGATTCGCTCTGTTCAGAAGGAGGTGTGTATATCTGAGCCCAGAGAGATGGTAATGTCTCTTTAAATGAAGGATCCTCCTCCCATATCCTTTTACCATAAGACAGAACATATACATATACACATATGACCATCATGTAAATTTTACAAAATTTTCAGCACCTCAAAGCAAGAAAGTATAAATCCAATACGAATAAAAGTAGTAAAACAATACTAAGATTTAGTTATTAAACTACCTAATTATGGGAAGGGGGTTGTTAACTCTAGATATATAGCACAGGACCCCTGCTGTACAGCCCTGCAATCCTGGGCTGGATATACATGTATACTGTGTATTCTACAAACCATGAGCATATTTTAGATATTTTATACTATCACTTTATATTTTAGCATCTATATTACATGCTAGAATTTGCATGTTGGCAATTTTGGGGTATTCCTTATCTACCAGGCATTGCCTACAATTGGAGTGTCTTGACTTTAGGATCTTGGAGGTTTTAGATAGAAAGCCCATTACACAGGTAGGAATACAATAAACATTTTCCCCCAGAAATGATGGATACAATTAATCGAATCAATTTCATACCCATATTCCTACCTAATTTTTATCCACAAAGAATCTAAGAAAGGCTCATATTGATACATTGTAACAAACAGAGAAATTGGTGCAGCTGCTGCAGCAGTCTTTATCTATCTCTATATCCATCCATCTATCCATGTATTTGTCCATTTACCTCTCTTCCTATCTATAGTATCCATCTATCCCACCTATCTATTTGTCCATTTACCTCTCTTTCTAGCTATAGTATCCATGCATCGAATGGAAAGACATATAGGAAATAGATTTGACATGGTTTCTTATACCTTGTAGTATTTTTTGTATATATCAGGATAATTATGATTACTGTTGTTTTTATACTATTACTATTATTATCTCTATTCAATCAAAACCCAAAAGCACATTTTTCCCCATCACTAGACACATTTTAGGACAGACCCACAATGATGCACCCCAAAAAGAACCGCACAGAAATGCCAGTGATCCTCCATCCATGATCACTTCCAAGAAGCTCCTTCTTCGATCTCCATCCAAAAAGTTTTGTTACCTTAACGTTTTGTTAAGTAACTTTGTTTGACTTTCAATTTACTTCAAGTAAGTCATAATTCACTTTTGTAACTTCAACTGTGACTTTTAAGTTAAAAAGTGTTAAGTAACAGAAGCGCTGATGCTTGTAGTTCTTCAAGAACTCCAGCGCCCTCTAGTCGCAGTGTATCACAAGAACCTCTTAAAAGCCACATTAACCTTTTTTTCCCCACAGTTCATTAAAGCATTCGTTTCAAGGTAATAAATATTTGAGCTTTCCTAAAAGTTATGGATTCTTCCTAATAAAATTATTAAAGTGTCAATTAAAAAAAGAAAAAAAAAAGAATCACTTGGTTACTTTATTATCTGACCAGAGCCCAATGTCCCCAAGAGCTGACACTTCATTTATGGGGATGTCCCAGAGCCTTGACCAGGAGCTCAGCCAAAGAAAGCAGCTTTCAGCGAGCTCCATGTCTTATCCTCTTTACTGGCTGCTTAATTCAATCCTTATTTCTCCCAAGGTTTTCATAAAAACCAAATCAGATGGGGTTTCCTTGTTCCCAGGCTGCTGTGAAAGGGAGAGAAGAATGGAGACGATTCACCCAGCACTGGCAGCCATAGATCTCCTTCTCTGGGGTGAGTATTGCTGCCATCAACCAGCTCCAAAATACACCCCCAATACTGCAGAAACCTAGGGGGTGTCAGTTTCACTCCTTAATGTTCCTGATCTCACAAGCAGCCTCACTATATTATTATTATTTATTTATATAGCACCATTAATTCCAGGGTGCTGTACATGGGAAAAGGGCTTACATACAGAGTAATCAGTGCCATCTATGTGCTGGACTGCAGAGCTTGCAATCTATCTGCATCTTTGTACTAACCCATTGTGTATGCATTTTATTGACTTTCACCAGTGGCCTTTTCCATAACTACAACCTCCATCATGCTCTGATTGTGAAGTACAACAGCACACAGATAACTTATGTCTCCAGGGCATTATTTCCAGCCACTGATCTTATTGAACGATTCATTTCTGTTCCATGTACATTTATTGCGCCTTTGTCTCTTTTTACAAAACTATTGTCAACAAGAGACATTTGCTTTCCGTATTTGGTGCAATCTCTGCTTTGCTCTCTGACATTACTGTTGAAGCTTCTTTGATTGTTTGTCGCCGGAGCATGGAAATGGCGCAAAGTAAGACAGTAATGGAGATAATTGAGGGAAGACTCGGGCTTTACATAAGGAGGTGATTCCTGAGCTCAGGGCTGGAAGGAAGGAGATGAAGACGCGTCCTGTGCGCACTAATTAGATTTATGCATTAAATTAGTGACGAACTATGGAGCAAACTGCGTCTCATGAGCACAAAGTCGCTTTTATTTCTATGTTCTGTCTCTCCTGCAAAGATGAGATGCTGACAAGATAGAAAAGATTTATTACTGCAGATGAAAGGCGAGGAAAATCGATCCTTCATTGCATAATTATCCCATCCTTTTGTACAGGTGATGTAACATTTTAAATTAAGTAAAATGTTGTATTTATAGGGGATCTATCTATCTATCTAATCTCCTATCTATTACCTATCTATTTATCTATCATCTGTCTATCATCTATCTATTATCTATTTATCTATTATCTATCTATCTCCTATCTATCTATCTATCTATCTATCTATCTATCTATCTATCTATCTATCTATCTAATCTATCTATTATCTATCTATTTCTCTATCATCTATCTATTATCTATCTATCTATCTATCTCTTATCTATCTATCTATCTATCTATCTATCTATCTATCTATCTATCTATCTATCTATCTATCTATCAATTATCTATCTAACTTTCTATTATCTATCTAACTTTCTGTCTATCTCATATCTATCATTCTATCTCCTATCTATCTCCTATCTATTATCTATCAATTTATCTATTATGTATCTATATCCTATCTATCATCTATCTATAATCTATCATCTATCTATCTATATACCTATCATCTATATATCTATCTATCATCTATTATCCATAGATTATCTATCTATCTCTCTATCATCTATTATCTCTCTATCATCTAGCTCTCTATATATCTATAACCCTTCTGTCTAAAGTCAATATTAACCTATTATTAGATACAATTTTATCTGTATTTCTTTTTTATCTGTCAAACTATGTTTCTGTTCAAGTTGATATTTGCACAGATCTGGTGACACTTCCATTGTGCAGCTACATCAATCCTATCACCTTATTTCTTTTTGTCATTACACTTGTATTTCATCTATTTTCCTGCATTGTAAGGTACCCTAGAAAATTACACTTATGTGGAGTTAATATTAGTGCTATATAAAATCTATCTATCTAAAGTCCCCCCCCCCCAAAAAAAACCCAAAAAAAACAAAAACAGCAGTCCCCCACAAAGTGAAAAAAAACATATATCTCTATTTATCTATCTATCTATCTATATAAATATATATATATATATATATATATATATATATATATATATATATATATATATATAAAATGTGCCTTTATTAGTGCATATCCAACAGAAACATTTCAGCTCCCTCTGCAACCTTTTTTAAGGCTTGAGAAAGATTCCAAGAGGAACTGAATGTTGCTATTGGATATGCACTAATAAAGGCACTTTATATATTTTTTTCACTTAGTGGAGAAGTGCTGCTGTTTTTGGGGACTTTATCTATTGTAGACCTGGTTGATGTATGATTTGGATTCTGAATCCCCAGTATGCCAGTGCTACTTCTATCTATCATAGAACTTAAAAAAACATGTAAAAAATGAGGCATAGAAGATTCATAATGTGGCTATACTTATATGATCAAATATTTTTTGGAGAATAGTCCTGATGTGTATAAAATCCAACAATTTAATAGTTTTTTTTTTAAACAGTGTACAACACACATACACTACACATGTAATACTGTACACACGCTGACTTGTTTGCCATCTGAGAATATTTGCTTGTCAACCACTTGGATACATTGTGACATTCAATTATACATATTCTTTTTTTCAGTTTTTTCCCCCTCTATTTTGAGTGACCCTTGACATTAATCCTACATTTTGTCACATGACATGAACACATATGTAAAATAGCGACAATGTATCAATAATAGGGACACACAGACAATACAACACTCTAAATCATTCACCAGACACTCAATGCCTGCACACTCCACAAATGTGTCTCCCTCTCATGTATCTTAGTGCCAAGATCTGAAATACAATTAGAGGAGCTGTAAAGTTTTATATGTATAAACCTAGTCTAACTGGGCACACAAATCTGTTCTCAGTGTGTGTCATTCATTATGGCGCAGGTTTATGCACTATTATAATGTGACAAAGTGGTCATCTTCTAGATCTAAAAAAAAAGCATTATGTGATAGAAACAACTGGTGCAACATTGTAAATATCATATAAATCCAGCGCTATCTACTATACAACCAGTAAATATTATAAACTAGTGTACCATTGTGCAGAATACCCAACCAGTGCGACATGGTAAATCATAGAAACCTATCTGCTGCACAAACAGTAGACATTCTAAATAACTAATGTAACATTATACAGAACATACAACTAGTGCAACATGGCAAAAGCCAAAAGCAGGGCTACCTATAAGGTATACACACCCAGAAAAGCAATATTATATATATTATATATACACAGTGTAGATAATGCAAAACTAATGCTACATGATGAAGTCTACAAAGTCTAATCCATGCCTGGGGCCAAATTCATTATCACTCCATGTACTAAGTGGGTCCAGGTCCAGTTTTTATAGGGTGGGATGTACAGTCATTGACAGGAGGTGTTTATCTCTGTAGGGGTATGGTTGCCTTATTATAAGGAGAATAGCGGTTACTACATCCAGGAGTTTTATAATGGAAAACATTAGTGTCCAGTCCTATGTATGAATTGATGACAGCAGTAGGTCAAAGGCTTTATAAGATTTGGAAGCAGCAACTGTCCTGTGTATGTCGAGACAATAGTATCAAGTCTTAGAAGATGGGAACATTTGTTCCTAGACCAGTATGTGCAGAGATAACAGTATCAGGTCTAAGACTTTAGAAGATGTAAAGGAACAAAAAGAGCAAGGACAGTGGCCAGTCCATGGGTTCACAATGGGATCGGTAGTGTACCATCCTGTATAAGATGTGTAGAGAGCACTGGGATTTATCACTCCAAGGGACAACAGTGGGAACATAAATGTCCAACTTTTCAGTGGTGGAAAGACAGTTCCCAGTTCAGTGTTTTATAACATGAATAAACAGTAATGGGAACATAGGTGTACAGCCTTACATATGTGGAAGATATAGTGCAAGGTCCATTGAATTATAAGGTAAGGAAAAATTAAGTATATAAAATGAAGTGACATTGCCGGGTCCAGCACTTTGGAAAAAGTGGGAATATTAGTGTTCGATCTTATACAAGTAGTGATGTCAGTACCAGGTTCAGTGCTTTATAACATGTAGGAATGGGCATGGGAACATTGGCGTACAGCCCTATATATTAAGAATGAATAGAGCTAAGATAATTGAAAATGGGTAAATTACTCTACTGTCTTATATAAAAGATGCCAGGTCCAGCACTTTAGAAAATGTGAGATCATTAGTGTTCAATCCTATACAAGTAGTAATAATTGTACCAGGTGCTTTATAATATGTAGGAACAGCAATGGGAACAATTGTGCTCCTCACCAAGCCTAAGAATAATGCAGCTCACTTGGCTGTTTCCATATCTCTCAGACTATAATGGAGAATGTTACTTCTCCGCTGCACACAGGGGACCAATTCTGGTACTTTAGACCCTTCAAAAAACAATATGCAACATATAATCTTAAACATGATAAAATGCAGTCTCAGATTGAAAGAAAATATGGCATTAGATATCCAGTACTATGCTATTTTTATATTTTCTAAAATATATAAGTAATATAAGTTATAGTCATGTAAAGCGCCATGGAATAAATGGTGCTATAATAATAAATAATAATAATAATATATACTATACAATTATTTTAGTTTGTAGCACTTTTAAATTATATTATTTATTATATTATAATATATAATAATGTATATTATATTATGATATTTGTATTATTTGTTGTTATTTTATGTTTTTTTCCCCTTGTTTTTTTTATTTTATTTCCCATGATAAAACTTGTGATGTTACATTTTGCGTTATTTATTTGCAGAATATGTCTAATAGCCTTGTGGTAGGATAGCAGAGGCCTCCGCTAAATAGTTTAATCCAAGCAGCAAGTTCTATTTTCTTAACACCTGGTACTTAGAGGGCATCTTAAGTGCCTGGTGTTTTCCTATAATGTTGAGAGAAAATGAGTTGGGTTTTATCCACTGCCAAAACATATAGCAGCTTATGGCTGTAATTTCACATGGAATTCCATCTGCGGAAAAGTCAGAATAAGCAGATGGATGTAAGCGGGGGCTTGGGTTACCGCCATTTAGTGTCATTTACAAGAGGAGAATCTCTGTCATTTAGGGTCTCTTAAGACTTATGTTCTGCATGATCCTCCTATGGCATCCTCGAAATTTATTTTATGGTGTTGGATTTATTTTCATTTAGTGCCCAAAAGTATATCAGGTCAATTTTGATTCATTTAGAGGTTAAACTGATATTTGCATCTTGGAAAGTAGAGAGTCAACCAATAAGGCTGCAGTGAGACCTTCCTTAAAGTCCCAGTCAAATATTTTGTCAACTTGATAACTTTTGGAAAATTTTGGGTAACATAGATGCAATGACATTTCATCATACCGGTGTTTTCTCAGGCTGCAGAATGCACATCTGGCTAGATCTATAGTGATACAGAGAAGATGGAGGTATCACAGGTCTCTTTGTCTTCGTTCAGTAGACGGATCTAGTGCACCATTGATAAGTTTCATACTTCCTTGGTTTGACCTCCTACTAGGTCCAAAGAACAATAGAATTCCAAGAAGTCCGAGGCACCGAAAACTAATTATTGTATAAAACTTGACTTTTATTCCATAGTATTAAAAAATAGAACAATAGGAAGACAAGGCAACGTTTCAGCCATATCTGGCCTTTTCCCAAGCCTAGAAAATACAGCTATAATATATATTTTATAGGCTTCAAAAAGGCCAGATATGGCTGAAACATTGCCTTGTCTTCCTTATATTTTTTCTAATGCTATGGGATAAAAGTCAAGTTTTATAGAAGGAATACTCTTTGGTGCCTTGAGCTAATTGGAATTCTGGTTCCATTGTCTTTTCAGAATCCTAAAATGCTGGGTGACAAACAATCAACTGGTCATTGTGCAGCATTTTCACCTTGAAATAAGCAAACAGAAATATTATATTATATACACACACACATACATATATACACTGCTCAAAAAAATAAAGGGAACACTAAAATCCCACATCCTAGATATCACTGAATGAAATATTGCAGTTGTAAATCTTTATTAATTACATAGTGGAATGTGATGAGAACAATAAAACCTAGAAATGATCAATGTAAATCACAACTAATATCCTACGGAGGTCTGGAGTTGGAATGATGCTCAAAATCAGAGTGGAAAATGAAGTTACAGGCTAATCCAACTTCTGTGGAAATGCCTCAAGACAAGGAAATGATGCTCAGTGTTGTGTGTGGCCTCCACGTGCCTGTATGACCTCCCTACAACACCTGGGCATGCTCCTGATGAGGCGGCGGATGGTCTCCTGAGGGATCTCCTCCCAGACCTGGACTAAAGCATCCGCCAACTCCTGAACAGTCTGTGGTGCAACGTGACGTTGGTGGATGGTGCGAGACATGATGTCCCAGATGTGTTCAATCGGATTCAGGTCTGGGGAACGGGCGGGCCAGTCCATAGCTTCAATGCCTTCATCTTGCAGGAACTGCTGACACTCCAGCCACATGAGGTCTGGCATTGTCTTGCATTAGGAGGAACCCAGGGCCAACTGCACCAGTATATGGTCTTACAAGGTGTCTGAGGACCTCATCTCCGTACCTAATGGCAGTCAGGCTACCTCTGGCGAGCACATGGAGGGTTGTGCGGCCCTCCAAAGAAATGCTACACCATTCCTGACCCACTGCCAAACCGGTCATGCTGAAAGATGTTGCAGGCAGCAGATCGCTCTCCACAGCGTCTCCAGACTCTGTCACGTCTGTGACATGAGCTCAGTGTGAACCTGCTTTCATCTGTGAAGAGCACAGGGCACCAGTGGTGAATTTGCCAATCCTGGTGTTCTGTGGCAAATACCAAGCATCCTGCACAGTGTTGGGCTGTGAGCACAACCCCATCTGTGGATGTCAGGCACTCAGACCATCCTCATGGAGTCGGTTTCTAACTGTTTGTGCAGACACATGCACATTTGTGGCCTGCTGGAGGTCATTTTGCAGGGCTCTGGCAGTGCTCCTCCTGTACCTCCTTGCACAAAGGTGGAGGTAGCGGTCCTGCTGCTGGGTTGTTGCCCTCCTACGACCCCCTCCACATCTCCTGGTGTACTGGCCTGCCTGGTAGCACCTCCAGCCTCTGGACACTACGGTGACAGACACAGCAAACCTTCTTGCCACAGCTCGCATTGATATGCCATCCTGGATGAGCTGCACTACCTGAGCCACTTGTATGGGTTGTAGAGTTCGTCTCATGCTACCACGAGGGTGAAAGCACAACCAACATTCAAAAGTGACCAAAACATCAGCCAGAAAGCATTGGTGCTGAGATGTGGTCTGTGGTCCCCACCTGCAGAACCACTCTTTTATTGAGGGTGTCTTGATAATTGCCAATAATTTCCATCTGTTGTCTATTCCATTTGCAAAACAGTATGTGAAATTGTCAATCAGTGTTGCTTCCTAAGTGGACAGTTTGATTTCACAGAAGTTTGATTCACTTGGAGTTATACTCTGTTGTTTAAGTGTTCCCTTTATTTTTTTGAGCAGTGTATAAACAGTACATATATATATATATATATATATATATATATATATATATATATATATATATATATATATATATATACACTCACCGGCCACTTTATTAGGTACACCATGCTAGTAACGGGTTGGACCCCCTTTTGCCTTCAGAACTGCCTCAATTCTTCGTGGCATAGATTCAACAAGGTGCTGGAAGCATTCCTCAGAGATTTTGGTCCATATTGACATGATGGCATCACACAGTTGCCGCAGATTTGTCGGCTGCACATCCCAAAGATGCTCCATACAAGGCAGGATGGATCCATGCTTTCATGTTGTTTACGCCAAATTCTGACCCTACCATCCGAATGTCGCAGCAGAAATCGAGACTCATCAGACCAAGCAACGTTTTTCCAATCTTCTACTGTCCAATTTCGATGAGCTTGTACAAATTGTAGCCTCAGTTTCCTGTTCTTAGCTGAAAGGAGTGGTACCCAGTGTGGTCTTCTGCTGCTGTAGCCCATCTGCCTCAAAGTTCGACGCACTGTGCGTTCAGAGATGCTCTTAGGCCTACCTTGGTTGTAACGGGTGGCGATTTGAGTCACTGTTGCCTTTCTATCAGCTCGAACCAGTCTGCCCATTCTCCTCTGACCTCTGGCATCAACAAGGCATTTCCGCCCACAGAACTGCCGCTCACTGGATTTTTTTTCTTTTTCGGACCATTCTCTGTAAACCCTAGAGATGGTTGTGCGTGAAAATCCCAGTAGATCAGCAGTTTCTGAAATACTCAGACCAGCCCTTCTGGCACCAACAACCATGCCACGTTCAAAGGCACTCAAATCACCTTTCTTCCCCATACTGATGCTCGGTTTGAACTGCAGGAGATTGTCTTGACCATGTCTACATGCCTAAATACACTGAGTTGCCGCCATGTGATTGGCTGATTAGAAATTAAGTGTTAACAAGAAGTTGGACAGGTGTACCTAATAAAGTGGCCAGTGAGTGTATATATATGTGTGTGTATATATATATATATATATATATATATATATATATATATATATATATATCCCACAAGAAGACAACTTAAAAGGGTATTTCCATCTCCAAGATCCTATCACATTATGTAGTAGATGTAATAATAATATTATCAAATACTGTGCCTCCAGTTAGAGATGTAGTATAGTTCTTCTGATTAGCTATGTCTCTTACCCCATGTGCAGGGCATTGCAGTAGCTTAGATTTCCATCCTAACTAGCTAATGGTTACTGCAATGCCCTGCACATGGGGTAAGTGACATAGCTAATCAGAAGAACTATACTACATTTATAATTGGAGGTATTTGCTAATATTATTATCACACCTAGTACATATAGGGACAGGATCTTGGAGATAGGAATACCCATTTAAGACCTGACCAGTGTTGAAACACGTAAACCTTATTCTCTTGTTAAATTCTTGTGAATATGTTCCCTGCCTGCCTGTCGTACTCAGCAGCCCTTATATCACCTTTTTTTTTATTTTCAATTTTTTTTTTATGCATGGTGTTTCCTGGACTGGACCATCACCTGTCTGCCCTCACCCTCTCCACTTTATAAGGATTTCTGCACTATGGAGAGCCTTGCTTTTTTTATTCTCATTATAGGCTTACTCTCCATTTCATACCATCCTTGAAAACTTCACTGATGAGATCAATGAATAATTGCGTTGCTCATGTGAATGAAGGATGTGGTTCCATAAAAGTATATAGCATTGGAAATTGTATTATTTGAATCCAATTTCAGCTTTTTTTTTTTTTTTTTAAATCCCAACAGCCCCTTTAAAAGGAATCTGCTTAGGAATGCATCGACACCCCCTCAATGCACCTCCAGGCCAATTTGTATGAGGTTTCAAAGCTTGATTCTTAAGCATTTACTCATTGGATTACTACAAAACTATGGCACTATAAAACCTTTTCAGCCTTCACACGAGTTTCTGTAGTATAATTGCCCTAACAGGTTTCCTTTAAATGATAAAAATATCTATCTGCCTGCAGCTGCCACTAGAGGGAGCTCACAAGCTTAGTGCATACGGAGATCAATGTATGAACAGTATATGGTAAGTTCTCTTATATAGTCTGCACTTAGGCTCATGCATTCATTTTTTATTGTTGGACTCCAAATTTAGGAATATGTCTCCCATACATGAGCACGGGGAGGAATTTTTTAAAGTTTTTTTTTTTTTTTTAGAATATTCTAGCTTCAATGTCATTTTATCTTCCATAGTCGTCAATATACCTTCCACGGCTCACAGTCTTTCTGAAACCTTCAATATTAGCTACAATATGTCGGAGTAGAAAAAAACTCTGCATTCTGTGTTTGTGACTGAATCTGCAGAGATTGTATTAAAAAAATAGCTATGTTTCCTGGATTATTTGGGTGTAATTGGAATCAGGTGACTGGGCCTGAGCTACGATACCGGATAAAACCTTTGGACAGTTAAGGAGGATCAGTTGCAATACCAGACACAACCTGTGCACATGAGTGGCGCTGTGCCCTTATGAGATAAAATTAATGGTCAGATTTTCTGAGATGAATGCAAGGTCACAAGCAACAGGTAGAGATAAATACATGAATGTATTGTAGACAGGATCTTCATTGCATGGAGGTAGCTCCCATCAGCTTTTTGACAATGATGGCAGAGAAGTGTCTGGAGTAGTATCATCCTGTGAAACATCGAACGGAAAATCATATTTTCTCAGCAGAAGTGATGGACCAAATGCTGGACCAGGATGATCCATATTTATCCAGCTGATTTTTCTCCAACATCATCATATAAAAATTCCACAAAGGAAGGTGAATGGTGAAAACTGTCCAGCAGGGAGAGACACTGGGAATCACAGGTGTACAGGCTGGAAATGCCCAATGTCTGGGCTGAAATACCTACATGCATTAGAAAATATTTAGAATTGAGAGTCCTCAGTGGTTGATACCTTTTAATGGCTAACTGAAAAGATGGTAACAAATTGCAAACTTTGGAGACTACTCAGGTCTCTTCATCAGGCATAGACTATGTCTGACGAAGAGACGTATGTGGTCTTGAAAGCCTGCAATTTGTTACCATCTTTTCAGTTAGCCATTAAAAGGTATCAACCACTGAGGACTCTCAAGTCTAAATATTTTTCTATCTACTGGCTAACACGGCACCAAGATACACTGTAACAAGCTCTGCAGCTAAGCTTGGATGACCTAATCCGCAGCGGTCCTGTCCCTGGATGCAAACAAGGATCTATACATTTATTCACCGCAAGCAAAGGTTCTGAAAAAGAGAAGGGCCGATTAATCATTTTGCTTTTTTTTTTAAAGTCAATTTTCTTTTTTTTTTCTTCTTCTTCTCTTGTACCAGTCACTTATGTTTTCATTCCAAAATTCTTCAAAGTGGTGCACGCAGTTCATGAATTTTCCGCAAAATAAAATAAAAAAAAATTATCTTGCATTTTTGTCTTTAACCCGTTTTATGCTTTTTATAGCAAAAGTCTTATTTTCCTTTAAATTGTTTCACACAACTGGGAGTAGACTTGCACAAAACTTTTGAGACTTTTAAAAAAAAGTTTTATTTGATGAATGAGCTGCGAAACATCTGGAAAAAAAAACAAAAAACAGTCCAACAAAATGGCGAACATCGGGCAAAAAAAACCAAGGAGACCACTTATTAAGAGTCTTGAAAAAGGAATACATTAAAAAGAATTTGGCACAAATAAAAAAATTGGCTCAAACCATCAAGAACAAGAGAAAAAACAGACAAACGCAATAATGAATTGCGGCCAAACTGTATAATTCTGAGAATTTTTCAGGTGGGTCAATGCAAATATTGATCATACAGATGCAGGAGTCTGCAGGAATGATCATCTGGGCTAAATTGTTGAGTGAAAGTTATTATGAAGAGACTTTTCGGCTGCGTTCACATGTTGCATTCACGAAAGACTTAACCACAGCAGCTCTGTAAAAACACTGCAGTGACACGATGTGAACGCAGCCTAATAAGTCGCTTTTCATTCTGGCTGCCTTGTTGTTATTTACACCAAATGTATCAAACTGTTGCACAATGTTTGATACATTTGACACATATTTACAAATAAAACTTCCTCCTACAATTGTTTCTCCACTTTTTACTCCTCTTTCTCTACTGAAATAGAAATTCTCCTTTTTGCGGCTTTTTAAAAAGTCGCAATTCATAATTCTGATTTGTAGCCAACAGTGTTCCTTTCGACCACAACTTTTTCAAAGTAATAAAAGCGTCATAAAAAAGCAAATATCTGCACTTTTCTTTTTTTTTTTTTTGCAATTTTTTTTTTACCTCTACAGTGCTGGATATAAAGGGTGGGAGATTTAGAACCAGGTTATGTCGTCCACACATGGAGATGCAAGACCATGATATTTCCCAGTCTTCCCACCTTATTACCAGTGAGACAGAGGAGTCTGTAGCCTCGTAAAGCCCGACAGCCGCAGCGACTCAGAAGAGCGGCCCTTTAATGCACACACAGCCCTGGATAATAAGTGTCTTTATTGCAGTGCTGTGATCTCTGCAACATTTATCACTCTTATGTTAATGGAGGCCATCTCTACAGGTGGGTGCCCGGGCAAAGGGAAGTCACCACCTTATAAAAAGTGCAATAAATATCACCCCTCCTGGGGTATGAGCATAGCATTGGTCACACTGCTGCTACAAATGACCAAGATTCTCCATTCATATAACCAGGAGTGCTGATGTACCATACTTCTGTGCCAACAGCAGAAGATTCTATCTAGCAACTTCTGGTACAAAGACTGTCAATGAGCAGCTAAGCTATGAAGCACTGGGGCTCTAGATGCTTTGTTAAAGAGCAATATGGCAGACAGCGTAGTAGGTCATTGTTATATAGGTCCTGGAATACCATGTACAGGTACAGTGGGGCAAAAAAGTATTTAGTCAGTCAGCAATAGTGCAAGTTCCACCACTTAAAAAGATGAGAGGCGTCTGTAATTTACATCATAGGTAGACCTCAACTATGGGAGACAAACTGAGAAAAAAAATTGCAGAAAATCACATTGTCTGTTTTTTTAGCATTTTATTTGCATATTATGGTGGAAAATAAGTATTTGGTCAGAAACAAACAATCAAGATTTCTGGCTCTCACAGACCTGTAACTTCTTCTTTAAGAGTCTCCTCTTTCCTCCACTCATTACCTGTAGTAATGGCACCTGTTTAAACTTGTTATCAGTATAAAAAGACACCTGTGCACACCCTCAAACAGTCTGACTCCAAACTCTACTATGGTGAAGACCAAAGAGCTGTCAAAGGACACCAGAAACAAAATTGTAGCCCTGCACCAGGCTGGGAAGACTGAATCTGCAATAGCAAACCAGCTTGGAGTGAAGAAATCAACAGTGGGAGCAATAATTAGAAAATGGAAGACATTCAAGACCACTGATAATCTCCCTCGATCTGGGGCTCCACGCAAAATCCCACCCCGTGGGGTCAGAATGATCACAAGAACGGTGAGCAAAAATCCCAGAACCACGCGGGGGGACCTAGTGAATGAACTGCAGAGAGCTGGGACCAATGTAACAAGGCCTACCATAAGTAACACACCATTGACTCAGATCCTGCAGTGCCAGACGTGTCCCACTGCTTAAGCCAGTACATGTCCGGGCCCGTCTGAAGTTTGCTAGAGAGCATTTGGATGATCCAGAGGAGTTTTGGGAGAATGTCCTATGGTCTGATGAAACCAAACTGGAACTGTTTGGTAGAAACACAACTTGTCGTGTTTGGAGGAAAAAGAATACTGAGTTGTATCCATCAAACACCATACCTACTGTAAAGCATTGTGGTGGAAACATCATGCTTTGGGGCTGTTTCTCTGCAAAGGGGCCAGGACGACTGATCTGGGTACATGAAAGAATGAATGGGGCCATGTATCGTGAGATTTTGAGTGCAAACCTCCTTCCATCAGCAAGGGCATTGAAGATGAAACGTGGCTGGGTCTTTAAACATGACAATGATCCAAAGCACACCGCCAGGGCAACGAAGGAGTGGCTTCGTAAGAAGCATTTCAAGGTCCTGGAGTGGCCTAGCCAGTCTCCAGATCTCAACCCTATAGAAAACCTTTGGAGGGAGTTGAAAGTCCGTGTTGCCAAGCGAAAAGCCAAAAACATCACTGCTCTAGAGGAGATCTGCTTGGAGGAATGGGCCAACATACCAACAACAGTGTGTGGCAACCTTGTGAAGACTTACAGAAAACGTTTGACCTCTGTCATTGCCAACAAAGGATATATTACAAAGCATTGAGATGAAATTTTGTTTCTGACCAAATACTTATTTTCCACCATAATATGCAAATAAAATGCTAAAAAAACAGACAATGTGATTTTCTGGATTTTTTTTTCTCAGTTTGTCTCCCATAGTTGAGGTCTACCTATGATGTAAATTACAGACGCCTCTCATCTTTTTAAGTGGTGGAACTTGCACTATTGCTGACTGACTAAATACTTTTTTGCCCCACTGTATATGAACCTCGCTGCATGTGTCCATCCCTTTGGTTGCTCGCAGCTTCAGTATTTCCCCTTGGTGCACTGAGCTCCTCGCTATGCCTATGTTATACCAGTCAGTTTTGGTGTCAGACCCTCTGCTGTGCCATCCTCCGTGTGATTGAACCCTGATGCATTAATTATTAATCTTTATTTTTATATAGCGCTAACATATTCCGCAGCGCTTTACAGTTTTCACACATTATCGTCGCTGTCCCCGTTGGGGCTCACAATCTAAATTCCCTATCAGTATGTCTTTGGAATGTGGGAGGAAACCCACATAAACACGGAGAGAACATACAAACTCTGCATTCGTCTGTTTAACCCTCAGCTGTGCCATCCTCCGTGTGATTGAACCCTGACTCCGTTACTTTACTACAAATCTTTCTTACTTTCCTCTTTTACATTTTTTTTTTGTGTTTTTCATTTAGCAAGATCAGATACACAAGACAACAAAATAGCCGTGTACAAGAAATGAGAAATAAGTCTGCTCCTGTAAGAAAGGTCCCAAACATCTGCAAATCACGGGTTCGAGTATAATATATGGACGGACGTGGGGCTCCTGACCCGAATCCAATGGCCTTATAGACATACTATATATGAAGCTATTGAGTTTGGATGAGCAGACCCATGGCCAGTCCATACTCTGCAGTCCATACTTGGACCGTGATTTGCAAGTTTGTGAAACTGGCCTTCGTTTATGAAAAAAGAATAGAAACAATTCTGCTCACCTTTTGTTTGTCTGTTGAGCCTTGCTAAGAATCAGGTAAGGAAGGTCTATTAAAAAGGAGAGAATTACTCATAATACAGTTCCCTGTCCAATGAGCTGGCACCGTCCACCTGAGGAAGGTAGCAATCCGCTGCCGAAACGCGTAGTGGTTCAATAAAAGGTTTGTTTACCACTAATCTATTGCAGTGTGCTCTATAGCCACAGCGCTCCTTAAATTGACCACATTTTTCCCCAAAATATATTTGGTAGTGTTTTAGGTCTTGTGTAAGGAACCTGTGGACGTTCGAGTTTCGGTGCCCAACCTGAACATTAGTCCAAAGTTCAGTTCAGGTACCAGAACTGTACACCAACTTGAACCAGAACCCAATCCTTATTAAAAACAATGGAGACCTGAACTTTGGATCTGGAAAAAAAAACAAAAAAACCCCAACAAACTCTCTCTCTCATGGACTTCCCCAGAACTCCAAACTTTACAACCGATTTCTGTGAAAAATACAGATTCGGCACCTAGCTCTGGACACTAACTGTCTGGTACAAACCCCGAACGTTTAATTTCAGGTTCGCTCATCTCTAGTCTTGGGCAACAAGGATGCGGTTTACTGGTGTGTGAAAATAATAAAGCTGGTTGTAGCTAGTGTCCCAAAACGTCTAGATCACAAAATGGTGACCCCATTAACTATTTCCCAGAGTTTTTACAATGTCATTGTCACAATTTGTGTTAATATCTGCATCTCATTTCTGAGCTTGGAGGTGTAGACTAGGGCAGCTTCAGCAGAGTCATCCCATAATTAGATGGGATTTAATAGCAGATGAAAATACTGCAGGAGGCAGTAATGTCGGAAATTACCTTTAAGCCCTATGCACACAACTGGTATGCAGCACCCCCGCAACTCACTTATCTCTGGATAAGGGGCTTCACTCTATTGTTCAGGGCGGCGCTTAGTAACCCGATATTTACCCTGGTTACCATTGTAAAAGTTAAAAAAAAAAAAAACAGTACATACTCACATTCTGATGTCTGTCACGTCCCCCGGCGTCCACAGGGTTAAAACTGCTTTCGGCAGGAGCGCTGGTAATGCACGCACTGCTGCCAAGAGCTTCCCTGCACTGAATGTGTCAGCGCCGGCCGTAAAGCAGAGCACAGCGGTGACATCACCGCTGTGCTCTGCTTTACGGCCGGCGCTGACACAGTCAACCCTGTGGACGTCGGGGGACGTGACAGACATCAGAATGTGAGTATGTACTGTTTTTTTTTTTTAACTTTTACAATGGTAACCAGGGTAAATATCGGGTTACTAAGCGCGGCCCTGCACTTAGTAACCCGATATTTACCCTGGTTACAAGTGAACACATTGCTGGATCGGCGTCACACACGCCGATCCAGCGATGACAGCGGGTGATCAGCGACCAAAAAATGGTCCTGATCATTCCCATCGACCAACGATCTCCCAGCAGGGGCCTGATCGTTGGTCGCTGTCACACATAACGAGATCGTTAGCGGGATCGTTGCTTACGTCACCAAAAGCGTGACGTTGCAACAATATCGTTAACGATATCGTTATGTGTGACTCAGCCTTTAGACTGTATTAATCTGTAAGCACATTTCTGTTCTTTAAAGCTCAATTATGTCAGCTGCCATAAAGAGAAGACAACACAGAAAAGAAATGTGTCCCTATCGTGTCCATTTCCAGGAAAGTTTAAAAAAGAAAAAAAAAAGCAACAACTTGTGCTCATGACGCGTCTCTGCTGTAAGGTTGTGAGTCATCTTTTCCAGACTCCAAAAGTACTTAACTGTGCAGAAATGCATTAAGATCATGGCTGTATTATTGGATGTGTTGGAAGATCCACCATATTGCTTGTCTCTTAGCCTTTTCAAAAAATGGCTGAATTGAAATAACAGCAAAGGAATAGTTAATTGCAAGTCAACAAAGTTGCCTGAAGGTGTAGACTTGTTTGAAGGAAAGCTGTGCCTACCTACCCAATGCTGCTTGTGACATATTTTTGGGTCACAACCCTCTCCATGAAGAACAGTTGTGTTAATGTTACTGTTAATCAGGCAAAGCTGGGACACAAAGTCTTTCTGCTCATTGACGAAAGTGAAATGTCTTCAACTGGGCGCAGATTCTTACCTCCTGCAACCTCGATGGAATCTCACAGGTCATGGATGTTGGCTGCCTGTCATCTGCTCTCTGCCACATCGGCGTCATTAGTGTAACCCCCTGGTAAGAAAACATCGTCTAACAGAACAGTATGTGTTTGGGTTTCTTTTCTCTTTTGCCTATGGCACTTGGAAATCCGCCTTGTCCTTCAGATTTTCTGGCCTTCACCTCAGCTCTTCCCTCCTATAAGAAACCTTCTATAGATCATGTTTCTAAAGAACCCAAGCCAAATCTAAAAGAGCCAAATAAGTTGTAAATTATCACTTTTCTCCTTTATATGGGTCATAAAGTTCTTATATAGGCTAAAGTCAGGTAATTGCTCCACAATCACAGAATATGTGGACCTGCAATAACCCTAAGTCCAGTAGGATTAGTTAATAATATCTATTGAGGGTTTTGACTTTTCCTTTGGGCTCTAAGGTTGTGATCACATAATATATCAGTGCTATTGTCAGGGTGACCCTTCTGGAAGCAATCTTCATAGGTGGCTATGGTCAGCTGAGCAATAAAACGTAATTCTGCAGTACTAGGAAGCATTAAAGAAAGGGCTTGTCCACTAGTGGACGACTTCTTATTAATGACCCCCATAAATAATTAAAAAAAAAATTATGCTTGCCTACCGTATCTGCGCCACTCCTTGTGTGACCACTGCAGTCAATCAGCAGTGGTCATGTGATATTGGTCATGCCAGTTAACCGGCCGGGTACACAGGGCTTGGAGCAGAGGAGTGGTGTCGGTTCAGGAGGAAAGCATAGCATTTTTTTTTTTAATTAATAAAGGAGTTGTCCAGTAGTTCACGATCCATTTAAGGCACTGTTTTAAAGACATTGTGGCCAACAAAGTTATGGAGATTTTGCAGCTATGAAGATAATATGGATAGTGTTCTGTCCTTTCTAATGAAGGACAAGGTGTTCGTATCATGCATTAAAGGTTCACTACTATTAGTGTTTTGGTTTTTGCTGTGTTATAGCACCACCCAGTGGTGGTTAAATTTATAACCTGTGTTTTTTAGTAATAATTAGAGTGTTGAATTGTGGGTTGCACCAAGGCATTTTGGGATGACGAACCTCCATTTTTCCCTCTGTGTTCTTCCTGGACACACGTGTTCTTCTGCTGTGCTGGAAATACCTTACTTAGTTGCCATCCTGGTAAAGTTTATCCGGTAAGATCATTATCCCTGTTCTTGCAATGTAGTGTTGTACAGAATGTGATTAACTGTATAGCAGCCAGTACACCGGAAATGTGATTACCAGGGACTTACTGTATGTAGTTATGTACATAGGTTGCATCATACTGTATACTTTCTTTGTCAGTTGTAAAGTATCAGCTGTGTGATTGTTTAGCCCAATACTTATATATGTCATTTGTATTCCTTTAGTTTTACCGCATTTTCAGTACCTGTTACCAATAAACAAGTTAGACTACAAAGAACAGTCTGCTTATTTGGAAGACAGAAGTGGTTTATGCTGTATGTTGGATCACACACCGTATCAACGTGCATGAAGACAGAACAGTTAGCGCTGCTACTCAACACTGTGGCAATGTTAAGAATCATTTACACTAGAAGATTCCTAGGAATGCCCAATAATCTTTCAGTGTAAAGAGGCTGCCGATCACAAAAATTAACGAGTGAAACATGGTGGGATAATTTTTAAGCAGGCTTAAAAATAATCGTTTTTGGCAGCACATCAACCTTTGCAAACGGGACTCGTGCTGCCGAGAACAATGGCACTGAGCAACCTATTACTGATCATTCAGTGTGCATCATTTACCCCTGTCTTTTACCACCATTTAATGGTGGTGTAAATGGACACTTAGAGAGACTTAGGAATAAAGCTGTTATAATTAGTTCTGGGATAGGAGCAGAATGTTTGGCAGTGCTATAAAGGCAATGTAGATGGCACTGATATTAACAATGCTCGACTAAAGGCTTTGTGATTGGCAGTGTTATAGAGACCTCGAGGCTCGTACCATTATAAGGGTGGTATTGCTGGCACTGCGATAAGGATGCTACAAAATACTGTGACACTTACAAAAACCCTAATATAAAGACATTGCAAATGGCACAGGTAAAGAAGCACTGTGGCTAGTATTATGATAGAGATGTGGACAGGTGTGACTGTACCCCTGCGGCCCCTATAGCTGCATCTCTGCTAATATGAAGCACCCACATAAGATTTCAGCAACTACATATGTAAACATAAAACTACAAAAAAGGACAAATGAGCAGAAAAAAACCCCCTGTTTTATATCCTACATATCGGCCCTACGCACATTCCAATCCCAGTAGGAAAGCCCAAGGACTTTTGTAGGGCTGAGCAGCGACTCCCGGCCTCGACCCGTTGGCTGCGGAGCTGTGAATGAGCCAGGGTCGGCAAGGTGTTGATTATAGAAGCTCATTATAATTTGGCCGTGCTAATACTGATTTGGGGACGAGCTTCCGAGGTTCTGGAAAATGACAACCCTGTCATCCTGTGATTACAATCACCTGTCCCTCACTGCGGCCCCAGATTTATTGACTGCCACATTTTAATAAAAAGCACACACCTCCCCACTGGCTGCATTAGGAGATTTCAGGCAAAACAGGCTGGCCATGCTATAAATTTCCCTCTCAAGTAATAACTCAGGTCTAAGCCCCGCAGTCTCTGCCTTTTTTGTAGATGGCAAAAGTCCAAATGAGGCTACAGACTCTGCACCTCTGCAGAAAACCCCAGGCAAGCGGCATTAACTTTTGTAATATCAGAGACCATGTTCTGCTGGACCCTTCATTACATATGGCCTAGGTCCAGGGCTGAAGTATATCAGGGCAATTGTACTATAGCTTAACCTTAGTAGCCTCCTCTATGCGCTAGACATCTTCCCTGGTGGCTCAGCTCTGTCTCATGCCACTGTATTAGATGGGGGTATTATTTAGTCACTGTTCATGTGTTTACTGCCTGTCTCTATTACACTGCACAGCCATTATATGGTACTGTATGTGTTAATTACCTGGAGGTATTACATAGGCACTGTATGATACTTACCGGTATATGTATTTACATAAAGGTGTTTTGTAGGCACTGTATGGTTCTCCTGTGTGATGACAGCTAGGCTCTATTATGTAGGCACTGTATGGTTCTCCTGTGTGATGACAGCTAGGCTCTATTATGTAGGCACTGTATGGTACTCCTGTGTGATGACAGCTAGGCTCTATTATATAGGCACTGTATGGTATTCCTGTGTGATGACAGCTAGGCACTATTATGTAGGCACTGTATGGTATTCCTGTGTGATGACAGCTAGGCTCTATTATGTAGGCACTGTATGATTCTCCTGTGTGATGACAGCTAGGCTCTATTATGTAGGCACTGTATGGTTCTCCTGTGTGATGACAGCTAGGCTCTATTATGTAGGCACTGTATGGTATTCCTGTGTGATGACAGCTAGGATCTATTATGTAGGCACTGTATGGTATTCCTGTGTGATGACAGCTAGGCTCTATTATGTAGGCACTGTATGGTTCTCCTGTGTGATGACAGCTAGGCTCTATTATGTAGGCACTGTATGGTTCTCCTGTGTGATGACAGCTAGGCTCTATTATGTAGGCACTGTATGGTACTCCTGTGTGATGACAGCTAGGCTCTATTATATAGGCACTGTATGGTATTCCTGTGTGATGACAGCTAGGCGCTATTATGTAGGCACTGTATGGTATTCCTGTGTGATGACAGCTAGGCTCTATTATGTAGGCACTGTATGATTCTCCTGTGTGATGACAGCTAGGCTCTATTATGTAGGCACTGTATGGTTCTCCTGTGTGATGACAGCTAGGCTCTATTATATAGGCACTGTATGGTTCTCCTGTGTGATGACAGCTAGGCTCTATTATGTAGGCACTGTATGGTTCTCCTGTGTGATGACAGCCAGGCTCTATTATGTAGGCACTGTATGGTATTCCTGTGTGATGACAGCTAGGCTCTATTATGTAGGCACTGTATGATTCTCCTGTGTGATGACAGCCATGCTCTATTATATAGGCACTGTATGGTTCTCCTGTGTGATGACAGCCATGCTCTATTATATAGGCACTGTACGGTTCTCCTGTGTGATGACAGCTAGGCTCTATTATGTAGGCACTGTATGGTTCTCCTGTGTGATGACAGCTAGGCTCTATTATGTAGGCACTGTATGGTTCTCCTATGTGATGACAGCCAGGCTCTATTATGTAGGCACTGTATGGTATTCCTGTGTGATGACAGCTAGGCTCTATTATGTAGGCACTGTATGATTCTCCTGTGTGATGACAGCCATGCTCTATTATATAGGCACTGTATGGTTCTCCTGTGTGATGACAGCCATGCTCTATTATATAGGCACTGTATGGTTCTCCTGTGTGATGACAGCCATGCTCTATTATATAGGCACTGTACGGTTCTCCTGTGTGATGACAGCTAGGCGCTATTATGTAGGCACTGTATGGTATTCCTGTGTGATGACAGCTAGGCTCTATTATGTAGGCACTGTATGGTTCTCCTGTGTGATGACAGCTAGGCTCTATTATGTAGGCACTGTATGGTTCTCCTGTGTGATGACAGCTAGGCTCTATTATGTAGGCACTGTATGGTTCTCCTGTGTGATGACAGCTAGGCTCTATTATATAGGCACTGTATGATTCTCCTGTGTGATGACAGCTAGGCTCTATTATGTAGGCACTGTATGGTTCTCCTGTGTGATGACAGCTAGGCTCTATTATGTAGGCACTGTATGGTACTCCTGTGTGATGACAGCTAGGCTCTATTATATAGGCACTGTATGATTCTCCTGTGTGATGACAGCTAGGCTCTATTATGTAGGCACTGTATGGTTCTCCTGTGTGATGACAGCTAGGCTCTATTATATAGGCACTGTATGGTTCTCCTGTGTGATGACAGCTAGGCTCTATTATGTAGGCACTGTATGGTTCTCCTGTGTGATGACAGCCAGGCTCTATTATGTAGGCACTGTATGGTATTCCTGTGTGATGACAGCTAGGCTCTATTATGTAGGCACTGTATGATTCTCCTGTGTGATGACAGCCATGCTCTATTATATAGGCACTGTATGGTTCTCCTGTGTGATGACAGCCATGCTCTATTATATAGGCACTGTACGGTTCTCCTGTGTGATGACAGCTAGGCGCTATTATGTAGGCACTGTATGGTATTCCTGTGTGATGACAGCTAGGCTCTATTATGTAGGCACTGTATGGTATTCCTGTGTGATGACAGCTAGGCTCTATTATGTAGGCACTGTATGCTTCTCCTGTGTGATGACAGCTAGGCTCTATTATGTAGGCACTGTATGCTTCTCCTGTGTGATGACAGCTAGGCTCTATTATGTAGGCACTGTATGGTTCTCCTGTGTGATGACAGCTAGGCTCTATTATGTAGGCACTGTATGGTACTCCTGTGTGATGACAGCTAGGCTCTATTATATAGGCACTGTATGGTACTCCTGTGTGATGACAGCCATGCTCTATTATATAGGCACTGTACGGTTCTCCTGTGTGATGACAGCTAGGCGCTATTATGTAGGCACTGTATGGTATTCCTGTGTGATGACAGCTAGGCTCTATTATGTAGGCACTGTATGCTTCTCCTGTGTGATGACAGCTAGGCTCTATTATGTAGGCACTGTATGGTTCTCCTGTGTGATGACAGCTAGGCTCTATTATGTAGGCACTGTATGGTTCTCCTGTGTGATGACAGCTAGGCTCTATTATATAGGCACTGTATGGTATTCCTGTGTGATGACAGCTAGGCTCTATTATGTAGGCACTGTATGGGTCTCCTGTGTGATGACAGCTAGGCTCTATTATGTAGGCACTGTATGGTACTCCTGTGTGATGACAGCTAGGCTCTATTATGTAGGCACTGTATGGTACTCCTGTGTGATGACAGCTAGGCTCTATTATACAGGCACTGTATGGTTCTCCTGTGTGATGACAGCTAGGCGCTATTATGTAGGCACTGTATGATTCTCCTGTGTGATGACAGCCATGCTCTATTATATAGGCACTGTATGGTTCTCCTATGTTATGACAGCTAGGCGCTATTATGTAGGCACTGTATTGTATTCCTGTGTGATGACAGCCATGCTCTATTATATAGGCACTGTATGGTTCTCCTGTGTGATGACAGCTAGGCTCTATTATGTAGGCACTGTATGGTTCTCCTGTGTGATGACAGCCATGCTCTATTATGTAGGCACTGTATGGTTCTCCTGTGTGATGACAGCTAGGCTCTATTATGTAGGCACTGTATGGTTCTCCTGTGTGATGACAGCTAGGCTCTATTATATAGGCACTGTATGGTATTCCTGTGTGATGACATCCAGGATCTATTATGTAGGCACTGTATGGTTCTCCTATGTGATGACAGCTAGGCTCTATTATATAGGCAATGTATGGTTCTCCTGTGTGATGACAGCCAGGCGATATTATGTAGGCACTGTATGGTATTCCTGTGTGATGACAGCTAGGCTCTATTATGTAGGCACTGTATGGTTCTCCTGTGTGATGACAGCTAGGCTCTATTATATAGGCACTGTATGGTATTCCTGTGTGATGACAGCTAGGCTCTATTATGTAGGCACTGTATGGTATTCCTGTGTGATGACATCCAGGATCTATTATGCAGGCACTGTATGGTTCTCCTATGTGATGACAGCTAGGCTCTATTATATAGGCAATGTATGGTTCTCCTGTGTGATGACAGCCAGGCGATATTATGTAGGCACTGTATGGTATTCCTGTGTGATGACAGCTAGGCTCTATTATGTAGGCACTGTATGGTTCTCCTGTGTGATGACAGCTAGGCTCTATTATATAGGCACTGTATGGTATTCCTGTGTGATGACAGCTAGGCTCTATTATGTAGGCACTGTATGGTATTCCTGTGTGATGACATCCAGGATCTATTATGTAGGCACTGTATGGTTCTCCTATGTGATGACAGCTAGGCTCTATTATATAGGCAATGTATGGTTCTCCTGTGTGATGACAGCCAGGCGATATTATGTAGGCACTGTATGGTATTCCTGTGTGATGACAGCTAGGCTCTATTATATAGGCACTGTATGGTTCTCCTGTGTGATGACAGCTAGGCTCTATTATATAGGCACTGTATGGTACTCCTGTGTGATGACAGCTAGGCTCTATTATGTAGGCACTGTATGGTTCTCCTGTGTGATGACAGCCAGGTTCTATTATGTAGGCACTGTATGGTTCTCCTATGTGATGACAGCTAGGCTCTATTATGTAGGCAATGTATGGTTCTCCTGTGTGATGACAGCCAGGCGATATTATGTAGGCACTGTATGGTTCTCCTATGTGATGACAGCTAGGCTCTATTATGTAGGCACTGTATGGTTCTCCTGTGTGATGACAGCTAGGCTCTATTATGTAGGCACTGTATGGTTCTCCTGTGTGATGACAGCTAGGCTCTATTATGTAGGCACTGTATGGTTCTCCTATGTGATGACAGCTAGGCTCTATTATGTAGGCACTGTATGCTTCTCCTGTGTGATGACAGCTAGGCTCTATTATGTAGGCACTGTATGGTTCTCCTGTGTGATGACAGCTAGGCTCTATTATGTAGGCACTGTATGGTATTCCTGTGTGATGACAGCTAGGCTCTATTATATAGGCAATGTATGGTTCTCCTGTGTGATGACAGCCATGCTCTATTATGTAGGCACTGTATGGTTCTCCTGTGTGATGACAGCTAGGCTCTATTATATAGGCACTGTATGGTTCTCCTATGTTATGACAGCCAAGCGATATTATGTAGGCACTGTATGGTTCTCCTGTGTGATGACAGCTAGGCTCTATTATGTAGGCACTGTATGGTTCTATTGTGTGATGACAGCTAGGCTCTATTATGTAGGCACTGTATGATTCTCCTGTGTGATGACAGCTAGGCTCTATTATGTAGGCACTGTATGGTATTCCTGTGTGATGACAGCTAGGCTCTATTATGTAGGCACTGTATGGTTCTCCTGTGTGATGACAGCTAGGCGCTATTATGTAGGCACTGTATGGTATTCCTGTGTGATGACAGCCATGCTCTATTATATAGGCACTGTACGGTTCTCCTGTGTGATGACAGCTAGGCGCTATTATGTAGGCACTGTATGGTATTCCTGTGTGATGACAGCTAGGCTCTATTATATAGGCACTGTATGGTTCTCCTGTGTGATGACAGCTAGGCTCTATTATATAGGCACTGTATGGTTCTCCTGTGTGATGACAGCTAGGCTCTATTATGTAGGCACTGTATGGTACTCCTGTGTGATGACAGCTAGGCTCTATTATATAGGCACTGTATGGTTCTCCTGTGTGATGACAGCTAGGCGCTATTACGTAGGCACTGTATGGTATTCCTGTGTGATGACAGCTAGGCTCTATTATATAGGCACTGTATGATTCTCCTGTGTGATGACAGCCATGCTCTATTATATAGGCACTGTATGGTATTCCTGTGTGATGACAGCCATGCTCTATTATATAGGCACTGTACGGTTCTCGTGTGTGATGACAGCTACACTCTATTATGTAGGCACTGTATGGTTCTCCTGTGTGATGACAGCTAGGCTCTATTATGTAGGCACTGTATGGTTCTCCTGTGTGATGACAGCCATGCTCTATTATGTAGGCACTGTATGGTATTCCTGTGTGATGACAGCCATGCTCTATTATATAGGCACTGTATGGTTCTCCTGTGTGATGACAGCCAGCCGATATTATGTAGGCACTGTATGGTTCTCCTGTGTGATGACAGCCATGCTCTATTATGTAGGCACTGTATGGTTCTCCTGTGTGATGACAGCTAGGCTCTATAATGTAGGCACTGTATGGTTCTCCTGTGTGATGACAGCTAGGCTCTATTATGTAGGCACTGTATGGTTCTCCTGTGTGATGACAGCTAGGCTCTATTATATAGGCACTGTATGGTATTCCTGTGTGATGACATCCAGGATCTATTATGTAGGCACTGTATGGTTCTCCTATGTGATGACAGCTAGGCTCTATTATATAGGCAATGTATGGTTCTCCTGTGTGATGACAGCCAGGCGATATTATGTAGGCACTGTATGGTATTCCTGTGTGATGACAGCTAGGCTCTATTATGTAGGCACTGTATGGTTCTCCTGTGTGATGACAGCTAGGCTCTATTATATAGGCACTGTATGGTATTCCTGTGTGATGACAGCTAGGCTCTATTATGTAGGCACTGTATGGTATTCCTGTGTGATGACATCCAGGATCTATTATGTAGGCACTGTATGGTTCTCCTATGTGATGACAGCTAGGCTCTATTATATAGGCAATGTATGGTTCTCCTGTGTGATGACAGCCAGGCGATATTATGTAGGCACTGTATGGTATTCCTGTGTGATGACAGCTAGGCTCTATTATGTAGGCACTGTATGGTACTCCTGTGTGATGACAGCTAGGCTCTATTATATAGGCACTGTATGGTTCTCCTGTGTGATGACAGCTAGGCTCTATTATATAGGCACTGTATGGTACTCCTGTGTGATGACAGCTAGGCTCTATTATGTAGGCACTGTATGGTTCTCCTGTGTGATGACAGCCATGCTCTATTATGTAGGCACTGTATGGTTCTCCTATGTGATGACAGCTAGGCTCTATTATGTAGGCACTGTATGGTTCTCCTGTGTGATGACAGCTAGGCTCTATTATGTAGGCACTGTATGGTTCTCCTGTGTGATGACAGCTAGGCTCTATTATGTAGGCACTGTATGGTTCTCCTGTGTGATGACAGCTAGGCTCTATTATGTAGGCACTGTATGGTTCTCCTATGTGATGACAGCTAGGCTCTATTATGTAGGCACTGTATGCTTCTCCTGTGTGATGACAGCTAGGTGCTATTATGTAGGCACTGTATGGTATTCCTTTGTGATGACAGCTAGGCTCTATTATATAGGCAATGTATGGTTCTCCTGTGTGATGACAGCCAGGCGATATTATGTAGGCACTGTATGGTTCTCCTGTGTGATGATAGCCATGCTCTATTATGTAGGCACTGTATGGTTCTCCTGTGTGATGACAGCTAGGCTCTATTATATAGGCACTGTATGGTTCTCCTATGTTATGACAGCCAAGCGATATTATGTAGGCACTGTATGGTTCTCCTGTGTGATGACAGCTAGGCTCTATTATGTAGGCACTGTATGATTCTCCTGTGTGATGACAGCTAGGCTCTATTATGTAGGCACTGTATGGTATTCCTGTGTGATGACAGCTAGGCTCTATTATGTAGGCACTGTATGGTACTCCTGTGTGATGACAGCTAGGCTCTATTATATAGGCACTGTATGGTTCTCCTGTGTGATGACAGCTAGGCTCTATTATGTAGGCACTGTATGGTACTCCTGTGTGATGACAGCCAGGCTCTATTATATAGGCACTGTATGGTTCTCCTGTGTGATGACAGCCATGCTCTATTATATAGGCACTGTATGGTTCTCCTGTGTGATGACAGCTAGGCGCTATTATGTAGGCACTGTATGGTATTCCTTTGTGATGACAGCCATGCTCTATTATATAGGCACTGTACGGTTCTCCTGTGTGATGACAGCTAGGCGCTATTATGTAGGCACTGTATGGTATTCCTGTGTGATGACAGCTAGGCTCTATTATGTAGGCACTGTATGGTTCTCCTGTGTGATGACAGCTAGGCTCTATTATATAGGCACTGTATGGTTCTCCTGTGTGATGACAGCTAGGCTCTATTATGTAGGCACTGTATGGTACTCCTGTGTGATGACAGCTAGGCTCTATTATATAGGCACTGTATGGTTCTCCTGTGTGATGACAGCTAGGCGCTATTACGTAAGCACTGTATGGTATTCCTGTGTGATGACAGCTAGGCTCTATTATGTAGGCACTGTATGATTCTCCTGTGTGATGACAGCCATGCTCTATTATATAGGCACTGTATGGTATTCCTGTGTGATGACAGCCATGCTCTATTATATAGGCACTGTACGGTTCTCCTGTGTGATGACAGCTACACTCTATTATGTAGGCACTGTATGGTTCTCCTGTGTGATGACAGCTAGGCTCTATTATGTAGGCACTGTATGGTTCTCCTGTGTGATGACAGCTAGGCTCTATTATGTAGGCACTGTATGGTTCTCCTGTGTGATGACAGCCATGCTCTATTATGTAGGCACTGTATGGTATTCCTGTGTGATGACAGCTAGGCTCTATTATGTAGGCACTGTATGATTCTCCTGTGTGATGACAGCCATGCTCTATTATGTAGGCACTGTATGGTATTCCTGTGTGATGACAGCCATGCTCTATTATATAGGCACTGTATGGTTCTCCTGTGTGATGACAGCCAGCCGATATTATGTAGGCACTGTATGGTTCTCCTGTGTGATGACAGCCATGCTCTATTATGTAGGCACTGTATGGTTCTCCTGTGTGATGACAGCTAGGCTCTATTATGTAGGCACTGTATGGTTCTCCTGTGTGATGACAGCTAGGCTCTATTATGTAGGCACTGTATGGTTCTCCTGTGTGATGACAGCTAGGCTCTATTATATAGGCACTGTATGGTATTCCTGTGTGATGACATCCAGGATCTATTATGTAGGCACTGTATGGTTCTCCTATGTGATGACAGCTAGGCTCTATTATATAGGCAATGTATGGTTCTCCTGTGTGATGACAGCCAGGCGATATTATGTAGGCACTGTATGGTATTCCTGTGTGATGACAGCTAGGCTCTATTATGTAGGCACTGTATGGTTCTCCTGTGTGATGACAGCTAGGCTCTATTATATAGGCACTGTATGGTATTCCTGTGTGATGACAGCTAGGCTCTATTATGTAGGCACTGTATGGTTCTCCTGTGTGATGACAGCTAGGCTCTATTATATAGGCACTGTATGGTATTCCTGTGTGATGACAGCTAGGCTCTATTATATAGGCACTGTATGGTATTCCTGTGTGATGACAGCTAGGCTCTATTATGTAGGCACTGTATGGTACTCCTGTGTGATGACAGCTAGGCTCTATTATATAGGCAATGTATGGTTCTCCTGTGTGATGACAGCTAGGCTCTATTATATAGGCACTGTATGGTTCTCCTGTGTGATGACAGCTAGGCTCTATTATATAGGCACTGTATGGTTCTCCTGTGTGATGACAGCTAGGCTCTATTATATAGGCACTGTATGGTTCTCCTGTGTGATGACAGCTAGGCTCTATTATATAGGCACTGTATGGTTCTCCTGTGTGATGACAGCTAGGCTCTATTATGTAGGCACTGTATGGTTCTCCTATGTGATGACAGCTAGGCTCTATTATGTAGGCACTGTATGGTTCTCCTATGTGATGACAGCTAGGCGCTATTATGTAGGCACTGTATGGTTCTCCTATGTGATGACAGCTAGGCTCTATTATATAGGCACTGTATGGTACTCCTGTGTGATGACAGCTAGGCTCTATTATGTAGGCACTGTATGGTTCTCCTATGTGATGACAGCTAGGCTCTATTATGTAGGCACTGTATGGTTCTCCTATGTGATGACAGCTAGGCTCTATTATGTAGGCACTGTATGGTTCTCCTATGTGATGACAGCTAGGCGCTATTATGTAGGCACTGTATGGTTCTCCTATGTGATGACAGCTAGGCTCTATTATATAGGCACTGTATGGTACTCCTGTGTGATGACAGCTAGGCTCTATTATATAGGCACTGTATGGTTCTCCTGTGTGATGACAGCTAGGCTCTATTATATAGGCACTGTATGGTACTCCTGTGTGATGACAGCTAGGCTCTATTATATAGGCACTGTATGGTTCTCCTGTGTGATGACAGCTAGGCTCTATTATATAGGCACTGTATGGTTCTCCTGTGTGATGACAGCTAGGCTCTATTATGTAGGCACTGTATGGTTCTCCTGTGTGATGACAGCTAGGCTCTATTATGTAGGCACTGTATGGTTCTCCTATGTGATGACAGCTAGGCTCTATTATGTAGGCACTGTATGGTTCTCCTATGTGATGACAGCTAGGCGCTATTATGTAGGCACTGTATGGTATTCCTGTGTGATGACAGCTAGGCTCTATTATATAGGCAATGTATGGTTCTCCTGTGTGATGACAGCCAGGCGATATTATGTAGGCACTGTATGGTTCTCCTGTGTGATGATAGCCATGCTCTATTATGTAGGCACTGTATGGTTCTCCTGTGTGATGACAGCTAGGCTCTATTATATAGGCACTGTATGGTATTCCTGTGTGATGACAGCTAGGCTCTATTATGTAGGCACTGTATGGTTCTCCTGTGTGATGAAAGCTAGGCTCTATTATATAGGCACTGTATGGTATTCCTGTGTGATGACAGCCAGGATCTATTATGTAGGCACTGTATGGGTCTCCTGTGTGATGACAGCTAGGCTCTATTATGTAGGCACTGTATGGTTCTCCTGTGTGATGACAGCCATGCTCTATTATATAGGCACTGTATGGTTCTCCTGTGTGATGACAGCTAGGCTCTATTATATAGGCACTGTATGGTTCTCCTGTGTGATGACAGCTAAGCTCTATTATGTAGGCACTGTATGGTACTCCTGTGTGATGACAGCCAGGCTCTATTATATAGGCACTGTATGGTTCTCCTGTGTGATGACAGCTAGGCTCTATTATGTAGGCACTGTATGGTTCTCCTGTGTGATGACAGCCAGGCGCTATTATGTAGGCACTGTATGGTTCTCCTGTGTGATGACAGCTAGGCTCTATTATGTAGGCACTGTATGGTATTCCTGTGTGATGACAGCCATGCTCTATTATGTAGGCACTGTATGGTTCTCCTATGTTATGACAGCTAGGCTCTATTATGTAGGCACTGTATGGTACTCCTGTGTGATGACAGCTACGCTCTATTATGTAGGCACTGTATGGTATTCCTGTGTGATGACAGCTAGGCTCTATTATGTAGGCACTGTATGATTCTCCTGTGTGATGACAGCCATGCTCTATTATATAGGCACTGTATGGTACTCCTGTGTGATGACAGCTAGGCTCTATTATGTAGGCACTGTATGGGTCTCCTGTGTGATGACAGCTAGGCTCTATTATGTAGGCACTGTATGGTACTCCTGTGTGATGACAGCTAGGCTCTATTATATAGGCACTGTATGGTTCTCCTGTGTGATGACAGCTAGGCTCTATTATGTAGGCACTGTATGGTACTCCTGTGTGATGACAGCTAGGCTCTATTATATAGGCACTGTATTGTTCTCCTGTGTGATGACAGCTAGGCGCTATTACGTAGGCACTGTATGGTATTCCTGTGTGATGACAGCTAGGCTCTATTATGTAGGCACTGTATGATTCTCCTGTGTGATGACAGCCATGCTCTATTATATAGGCACTGTATGGTATTCCTGTGTGATGACAGCCATGCTCTATTATATAGGCACTGTACGGTTCTCCTGTGTGATGACAGCTAGGCTCTATTATGTAGGCACTGTATGGTTCTCCTGGGTGATGACAGCTACGCTCTATTATGTAGGCACTGTATGGTTCTCCTGTGTGATGACAGCTAGGCTCTATTATGTAGGCACTGTATGGTATTCCTGTGTGATGACAGCCATGCTCTATTATATAGGCACTGTATGGTTCTCCTATGTTATGACAGCTAGGCGCTATTATGTAGGCACTGTATGGTATTCCTGTGTGATGACAGCTAGGCTCTATTATATAGGCAATGTATGGTTCTCCTGTGTGATGACAGCCAGGCGATATTATGTAGGCACTGTATGGTTCTCCTGTGTGATGACAGCCATGCTCTATTATGTAGGCACTGTATGGTATTCCTGTGTGATGACAGCTAGGCTCTATTATATAGGCACTGTATGGTTCTCCTGTGTGATGACAGCTAGGCTCTATTATATAGGCACTGTATGGTATTCCTGTGTGATGACAGCTAGGCTCTATTATGTAGGCACTGTATGGTTCTCCTGTGTGATGACAGCTAGGCTCTATTATGTAGGCACTGTACGGTTCTCCTGTGTGATGACAGCTAGGCTCTATTATATAGGCACTGTATGGTACTCCTGTGTGATGACAGCTAGGCTCTATTATGTAGGCACTGTATGGTTCTCCTGTGTGATGACAGCTAGGCTCTATTATATAGGCACTGTATGGTATTCCTGTGTGATGACAGCTAGGCTCTATTATATAGGCACTGTATGGTATTCCTGTGTGATGACAGCTAGGCTCTATTATGTAGGCACTGTATGGTACTCCTGTGTGATGACAGCTAGGCTCTATTATATAGGCACTGTATGGTTCTCCTGTGTGATGACAGCTAGGCTCTATTATATAGGCACTGTATGGTTCTCCTGTGTGATGACAGCTAGGCTCTATTATGTAGGCACTGTATGGTTCTCCTGTGTGATGACAGCTAGGCTCTATTATGTAGGCACTGTATGGTTCTCCTATGTGATGACAGCTAGGCTCTATTATGTAGGCACTGTATGCTTCTCCTGTGTGATGACAGCTAGGCGCTATTATGTAGGCACTGTATGGTATTCCTGTGTGATGACAGCTAGGCTCTATTATATAGGCAATGTATGGTTCTCCTGTGTGATGACAGCCAGGCGATATTATGTAGGCACTGTATGGTTCTCCTGTGTGATGATAGCCATGCTCTATTATGTAGGCACTGTATGGTTCTCCTGTGTGATGACAGCTAGGCTCTATTATATAGGCACTGTATGGTATTCCTGTGTGATGACAGCTAGGCTCTATTATGTAGGCACTGTATGGTTCTCCTGTGTGATGAAAGCTAGGCTCTATTATATAGGCACTGTATGGTATTCCTGTGTGATGACAGCCAGGATCTATTATGTAGGCACTGTATGGGTCTCCTGTGTGATGACAGCTAGGCTCTATTATGTAGGCACTGTATGGTTCTCCTGTGTGATGACAGCCATGCTCTATTATATAGGCACTGTATGGTTCTCCTGTGTGATGACAGCTAGGCTCTATTATATAGGCACTGTATGGTTCTATTGTGTGATGACAGCTAGGCTCTATTATGTAGGCACTGTATGGTACTCCTGTGTGATGACAGCTAGGCTCTATTATATAGGCACTGTATGGTTCTCCTGTGTGATGACAGCCAGGCGCTATTATGTAGGCACTGTATGGTTCTCCTGTGTGATGACAGCTAGGCTCTATTATATAGGCACTGTATGGTTCTCCTGTGTGATGACAGCTAAGCTCTATTATGTAGGCACTGTATGGTACTCCTGTGTGATGACAGCCAGGCTCTATTATATAGGCACTGTATGGTTCTCCTGTGTGATGACAGCTAGGCTCTATTATGTAGGCACTGTATGGTTCTCCTGTGTGATGACAGCCAGGCGCTATTATGTAGGCACTGTATGGTATTCCTGTGTGATGACAGCTAGGCTCTATTATGTAGGCACTGTATGGTTCTCCTGTGTGATGACAGCTAGGCTCTATTATGTAGGCACTGTATGGTATTCCTGTGTGATGACAGCCATGCTCTATTATGTAGGCACTGTATGGTTCTCCTATGTTATGACAGCTAGGCTCTATTATGTAGGCACTGTATGGTTCTCCTGTGTGATGACAGCTACGCTCTATTATGTAGGCACTGTATGGTATTCCTGTGTGATGACAGCTAGGCTCTATTATGTAGGCACTGTATGATTCTCCTGTGTGATGACAGCCATGCTCTATTATATAGGCACTGTATGGTACTCCTGTGTGATGACAGCTAGGCTCTATTATGTAGGCACTGTATGGGTCTCCTGTGTGATGACAGCTAGGCTCTATTATGTAGGCACTGTATGGTACTCCTGTGTGATGACAGCCAGGCTCTATTATATAGGCACTGTATGGTTCTCCTGTGTGATGACAGCTAGGCTCTATTATGTAGGCACTGTATGGTACTCCTGTGTGATGACAGCTAGGCTCTATTATATAGGCACTGTATTGTTCTCCTGTGTGATGACAGCTAGGCGCTATTACGTAGGCACTGTATGGTATTCCTGTGTGATGACAGCTAGGCTCTATTATGTAGGCACTGTATGATTCTCCTGTGTGATGACAGCCATGCTCTATTATATAGGCACTGTATGGTATTCCTGTGTGATGACAGCCATGCTCTATTATATAGGCACTGTACGGTTCTCCTGTGTGATGACAGCTAGGCTCTATTATGTAGGCACTGTATGGTTCTCCTGTGTGATGACAGCTACGCTCTATTATGTAGGCACTGTATGGTTCTCCTGTGTGATGACAGCTAGGCTCTATTATGTAGGCACTGTATGGTATTCCTGTGTGATGACAGCCATGCTCTATTATATAGGCACTGTATGGTTCTCCTATGTTATGACAGCTAGGCGCTATTATGTAGGCACTGTATGGTATTCCTGTGTGATGACAGCTAGGCTCTATTATATAGGCAATGTATGGTTCTCCTGTGTGATGACAGCCAGGCGATATTATGTAGGCACTGTATGGTTCTCCTGTGTGATGACAGCCATGCTCTATTATGTAGGCACTGTATGGTATTCCTGTGTGATGACAGCTAGGCTCTATTATATAGGCACTGTATGGTTCTCCTGTGTGATGACAGCTAGGCTCTATTATATAGGCACTGTATGGTACTCCTGTGTGATGACAGCTAGGCTCTATTATGTAGGCACTGTAT
Organism: Ranitomeya variabilis; assembly: GCF_051348905.1. Lineage (NCBI taxonomy): Eukaryota > Metazoa > Chordata > Amphibia > Anura > Dendrobatidae > Ranitomeya > Ranitomeya variabilis. Next base: position 440,115,144 of record NC_135233.1, on the reverse strand, counting down.
GGTTCTCCTGTGTGATGACAGCTAGGCTCTATTATGTAGGCACTGTATGGTATTCCTGTGTGATGACAGCTAGGCTCTATTATATAGGCAATGTATGGTTCTCCTGTGTGATGACAGCCAGGCGATATTATGTAGGCACTGTATGGTTCTCCTGTGTGATGATAGCCATGCTCTATTATGTAGGCACTGTATGGTTCTCCTGTGTGATGACAGCTAGGCTCTATTATGTAGGCACTGTATGGTATTCCTGTGTGATGACAGCTAGGCTCTATTATGTAGGCACTGTATGGTTCTCCTGTGTGATGACAGCTTGGCTCTATTATATAGGCACTGTATGGTATTCCTGTGTGATGACAGCCAGGATCTATTATGTAGGCACTATATGGTTCTCCTATGTGATGACAGCTAGGCTCTATTATGTAGGCACTGTATGGTTCTCCTGTGTGATGACAGCTAGGCTCTATTATGTAGGCACTGTATGGTTCTCCTGTGTGATGACAGCTAGGCTCTATTATATAGGCACTGTATGGTACTCCTGTGTGATGACAGCTAGGCTCTATTATGTAGGCACTGTATGGGTCTCCTGTGTGATGACAGCTAGGCTCTATTATGTAGGCACTGTATGGTACTCCTGTGTGATGACAGCCAGGCTCTATTATATAGGCACTGTATGGTTCTCCTGTGTGATGACAGCTAGGCTCTATTATGTAGGCACTGTATGGTACTCCTGTGTGATGACAGCTAGGCTCTATTATATAGGCACTGTATTGTTCTCCTGTGTGATGACAGCTAGGCGCTATTACGTAGGCACTGTATGGTATTCCTGTGTGATGACAGCTAGGCTCTATTATGTAGGCACTGTATGATTCTCCTGTGTGATGACAGCCATGCTCTATTATATAGGCACTGTATGGTATTCCTGTGTGATGACAGCCATGCTCTATTATATAGGCACTGTACGGTTCTCCTGTGTGATGACAGCTAGGCTCTATTATGTAGGCACTGTATGGTTCTCCTGTGTGATGACAGCTACGCTCTATTATGTAGGCACTGTATGGTTCTCCTGTGTGATGACAGCTAGGCGCTATTATGTAGGCACTGTATGGTATTCCTGTGTGATGACAGCTAGGCTCTATTATATAGGCAATGTATGGTTCTCCTGTGTGATGACAGCCAGGCGATATTATGTAGGCACTGTATGGTTCTCCTGTGTGATGACAGCCATGCTCTATTATGTAGGCACTGTATGGTATTCCTGTGTGATGACAGCTAGGCTCTATTATATAGGCACTGTATGGTTCTCCTGTGTGATGACAGCTAGGCTCTATTATATAGGCACTGTATGGTACTCCTGTGTGATGACAGCTAGGCTCTATTATGTAGGCACTGTATGGTTCTCCTGTGTGATGACAGCTAGGCTCTATTATGTAGGCACTGTATGGTATTCCTGTGTGATGACAGCTAGGCTCTATTATATAGGCAATGTATGGTTCTCCTGTGTGATGACAGCCAGGCGATATTATGTAGGCACTGTATGGTTCTCCTGTGTGATGATAGCCATGCTCTATTATGTAGGCACTGTATGGTTCTCCTGTGTGATGACAGCTAGGCTCTATTATGTAGGCACTGTATGGTATTCCTGTGTGATGACAGCTAGGCTCTATTATGTAGGCACTGTATGGTTCTCCTGTGTGATGACAGCTTGGCTCTATTATATAGGCACTGTATGGTATTCCTGTGTGATGACAGCCAGGATCTATTATGTAGGCACTATATGGTTCTCCTATGTGATGACAGCTAGGCTCTATTATGTAGGCACTGTATGGTTCTCCTGTGTGATGACAGCTAGGCTCTATTATGTAGGCACTGTATGGTTCTCCTGTGTGATGACAGCTAGGCTCTATTATGTAGGCACTGTATGGTTCTCCTGTGTGATGACAGCTAGGCTCTATTATGTAGGCACTGTATGGTTCTCCTGTGTGATGACAGCCAGGCGCTATTATGTAGGCACTGTATGGTTCTCCTGTGTGATGACAGCTAGGCTCTGTTATGTAGGCACTGTATGGTTCTCCTATGTGATGACAGCTAGGCGCTATTATGTAGGCACTGTATGGTTCTCTTATGTGATGACAGCCAGGCTCTATTATGTAGGCACTGTATGGTTCTCCAAAGAAATGACAGCTAGGCTCTATTGTGTAGGCACTGTATGGTTCTCCTATGTGATGATGCAGCGCCCCAGAGTCCTGGTCGTTGCAGTATTGTCGCTCTTCCATAAGGGAGAGTGATGGTACGTCTGATGGCACTAAAGGAGTTCACCTGACCAGGTATCACAGTCACACACTACACTTCACACTCCGGCCACCAGGGGGAGCAAAAGGTTCTATGTATTAGGCCACTCCTCACACTCTGGTAAAACTGGGGGTTGGATAGGAAGTTAGGGAGAAGCTGACTGGGTTTTGCCCAGGTAACATCTAGTGAGAGGAGAGCGTTGCTTGGGAAGATCCAGGGGGGTCCCTGTCAGGGGTGGGATCCTGGCAGAGGCCTAGCGAAAAGGACAGATTGTTACAGAGCCGTGCCTGCACCTCATTGCGGCGGCATCTTAAGAAAGGACACGAAGCGAAGTATATTGTGGAGAAGTGAGAAACGAGATCACTGCACAAAGAGATAGAACCAGAAGGAGTCGTGCCCCGAGATCGGCAACATCCTTCTGAGGCGCATAGCCGGCGGCCGGAACGCCGAGGAAGTAATAGGCTCTACGCATTACTTCAAACCAACGGCAGGGCAGTTAACTCTAGGTTGGCTGTCTCACCTTTACACCTAATGAAGACAATGGAGGCAATTGTGGGAGAGGGGCGTCTCTAGGGTCCCTATAAAATAACTCCAGGCCTACCCGTCATATGGGTGCGTCCTATCCAAAACATCTGGGGGACGGAGAGAAAGAACAGAAACATACACGACAGTTGTGAGGACTATCCCATGGTGCTCAGCAGGGAAGTACTACAACACACAGGCGCTAGTAGGAAGGCTACGGATTTCCACCTGCAAAGGGAACTCTGGATGTTCCTTCGGACCGGCCGGTCTCAGCCAGCCCTGTTAGCAGTGCTCTGGATTGTGGATGCCGAAGCCTTCAGTAAAAAGGTAAAGAGACTGCAACCCTGTGTCCTCGTCATTTACTGCGACCTACACCATTACCATCTACTCATCAAGGGAAGCCCTGGGGACATACTTCACCTGTGGGAAGTTACACCATCTAGCTGCCATTCCATCACCCCAGCGGACCCCTAGCAGCGTCGGTCACCCTGACCGAATACCACAGGTGGCGTCACGAACACTTGACAAACTCTCACCTACACCTTTATTTGGGCGCCCCTTAGCAGGGCCACGGACCGGGTCGGGCCACCGTGACATCCCCAGAACCGAGACAGAAGGACCCGGTACCGAGTACCCCGCTGTCCTGCGTTTGGGGGCCGCTCCAATGACAGCTAGGCTCTATTATATAGACACTATATGGTTCTCCTATGTGATGACAACTAGGCTCTATTATATAGGCACTGTATGGTTCTCCAAAGAAATGACAGCCAGTCTCTATTATGTTGTCACTATATAGTTCTCCTATGTGATGACAGCCAGGCTCTATTATGTAGGCACTGTATGATACGCCTATATAATGACTGCCTGGTTTTATTATGTAGGCACTGTATGGTGTTTTTTTTTTTGCTGTTAATCATCTGCTATAATTATATAGTATTAGGAAGTATGGAGAAAAACTAGGATTATTAACCAGCGCTGCAGGTCCAAAACACTAGGACCCCATTCATTCCATAAAATGTAGTCTATTAATATTAAGGGTTTCTTGTTGTCTATGCATTACTGGACCAAAATGGTCCCTACCTCACCAGCACTGAGTCTCTGCCACCGCTCCTGATATCTGGTAATGGCCGCAGTGCTGATGTCACTTTACAGACAGTGAGCGCAGTTGCTTTGCCAGTGTGGATGGATCACCTTTCTCAGAGCTGTTGAGTGCGCTGATTGGCTGCTGTGCTGTCAGGAACCAGGAACAGAAGACACTCAGCACTGGACCTGGGAATGGTGAGTAAAGCCTAGTTTGTTTGTTTTTCTATAGCAAAGCCTGGAAACCAGAATTTTCTGAAAGGGGGCAACAATTATATGAAAGCAACTAGTTTCCTAAGGGTATGTTTCCACGTTCAGTTTTGCTTCAGGCTTTGGTCAGGATTTTATGCAGGTAAAATCCTGACCAAAACTGCACCTGAGGTCACTGGCAGGTCACCTGCGGTGTTCCTGCGTGTTTTGCTCATAGTAGCAACATGCTGCGTTTCGAAAAAACGCACCACGCATGCGTTTTCGCGGCAAAAACGCATGCGTTTTTAAACGCATAGTGGAGTCTGGATTTCATAAAATCCCATCCACTATGCTGTAACATCTGGACGCTGCGTTTTTGACGCTGCAGAAAAACGCAGCGTCAAAAACGCAGCGTTTCCTGAACGTGGAAACATACCCTAAGAGTTATCTACGAAGATTTTGGAACCCCTAGAAAAGCACACCAGCAAATGACTCTCTGAGACCGAGCATCCAGACATCTCATCAGTGACACCTCGCTTTTCTCATGTGGCTGAGAAGGGTTCATGAATTACAGATGACGAGGCCAAAGAACAGTTCAAGTAAATCTTTGATAAAAATGTTGGATTTTGGGGCTTGATCTGCTGCTCCCTCCAATGTCACCGTCTCCTTTGGTCTGCTTTCACCCTCTTTTGATGCAGCAGATCTGGCCGATCCATCATTAAAGCCGAACTCTATAGGGAGAGGACTTACTAAGTAGTAATAACTATAGAAGAAGTCCCCAGCAGGCACATAAATCAGGGCAATGGCTTCCTTAACCCTCCTAATTAACCTCTCCTTCTGATGGCTAAGAGGTGTGACATGCCGCTGCTATGGATTAGGTCTTTATGAATTTATGGGCTTCAGGAAGAAGTCGAGAGGTTTGCAGGTTTTGTAGAACAAGATGTGAGATTCAAAACGTTTGTCGATGTTAAATAGCTTTTGCCACCAGTTAATACATATCCTGTGTAACGGGGCTGATATGGAATCTGGAAAAATTAGTTGACCCAGCACACGCTCATTGGGAAACTTAAATATATTATATACGCATATTATATGTATGTATGTGTATATATATATATATCTACTATATAATTGTCTAAGGGTCACTTCCGTCTGTCTGTCCTTCTTTCTGTCACGGATATTCATTGGTCGCGGCCTCTGTCTGTCATGGAATCCAAGTCGCTGATTGGCCGCATCGGGTATTCTAGAATATGTATGTAAACGTAGTATATTGCCCAGTGATGTAGTATATTGCCCAGCCACGTAGTATATTGCCCAGCGATGTAGTATATTGCCCAGCGACGTAGTATATTGCCCAGCGACGTAGTATATTGCCCAGTGATGTAGTATATTGCCCACTGACGTAGTATATTGCCCAGCGATGTAGTATATTGCCCAGCGACGTAGTATATTGCCCAGTGACGTAGTATATTGCCCACTGACGTAGTATATTGCCCAGTGACGTTGTATATTGCCCAGTGACGTTGTATATTGCCCAGTGACGTAGTATATTGCCCAGCCACGTAGTATATTGCCCAGCGATGTAGTATATTGCCCAGCGACGTAGTATATTGCCCAGCGATGTAGTATATTGCCCAGCGACGTAGTATATTAACCAGTGACGTAGTATATTAACCAGTGACGTAGTATATTGCCCAGCGACGTAGTATATTGCCCAGCGACGTAGTATATTAACCAGTGACGTAGTATATTAACCAGTGACGTAGTATATTGCCCAGCGACGTAGTATATTGCCCAGTGACGTAGTATATTGCCCAGTGACGTAGTATACAGCACAGAGCCACGTAGTATATTGCACAGCGACATAATATACAGCACAGAGCCACGTAGTATATTGCCCAGCCACGTAGTATATTGCCCAGCTACGTAGTATATTGCCCAGCCACGTATGTCACAGGTTAAAAAAATAAAAAATAAACATATACTCACCATCCGCAGGCGCGTTGTAGTTCTGTCGCCTGTGTGGGGTGCAGACGGCAGCTTCTGGTCCCAGGGTGTGATGACGTCGCGGTCACGTGACCGTGACGTCATGGCAGGTCCTTCTCGCGCAGGCGCGCAGGACCTGTGATGACGTCACGGTCACATGACTGTGTCGTGGTCACATGACCGTGACGTCACGGCAGGTCCTTCTCGCGCAGGACTTGTGATGACGTCGCGGTCGCATGACCGTGACGTCATGTCAGGTCCTTCTCCCAGACCATCCTTGCCACCGGAACGTGCCGCTTGCATGGACCGGCCGGAGCATCACGAGGAGCAGGAAAGGCGGCGGAAGGTGAGTATATAATGATTTTTTTTTTTATTATTATTATTTTTAACATTAGATGTTTTTACTATTGACGCTGCATAGGCTGCGTCAATAGTAAAAACTTGGTCACACAGGGTTAATAGCGGCGGTAACAGAGTGCATTACCCGTGGCATAACGCGGTCCGTTACTGCCGGCATTAACCCTGTGTGAGGGATGACCGGAGGGGTGTATGCGGGCGCCGGGCACTGAGTGCGGAGAGTAAGGAGCGGCCATTTTCTTCCGGACTGTGCGCGTTGCTGATTGGTCGTGGGCGTTTTGCCACGACCAATCAGCGACTTGAATTCCATGACAGACAGAGGCCGTGACCAGTGAATATCCGTGACAGAAAGAAGGACAGACAGACGGAAGTGACCCTTAGACAATTATATATATACACTCACCGGCCACTTTATTAGGTACACCATGCTAGTAACGGGTTGGACCCCCTTTTGCCTTCAGAACTGCCTCAATTCTTCATGGCATAGATTCAACAAGGTGCTGGAAGCATTCCTCAGAGATTTTGGTCCATATTGACATGATGGCATCACACAGTTGCCGCAGATTTGTCGGCTGCACATCCCAAAGATGCTCCATACAAGGCAGGATGGATCCATGCTTTCATGTTGTTTACGCCAAATTCTGACCCTACCATCCGAATGTCGCAGCAGAAATCGAGACTCATCAGACCAAGCAACGTTTTTCCAATCTTCTACTGTCCAATTTCGATGAGCTTGTACAAATTGTAGCCTCAGTTTCCTGTTCTTAGCTGAAAGGAGTGGTACCCGGTGTGGTCTTCTGCTGCTGTAGCCCATCTGCCTCAAAGTTCAACGCACTGTGCGTTCAGAGATGCTCTTAGGCCTACCTTGGTTGTAACGGGTGGCGATTTGAGTCACTGTTGCCTTTCTATCAGCTCGAACCAGTCTGCCCATTCTCCTCTGACCTCTGGCATCAACAAGGCATTTCCGCCCACGGAACTGCTGCTCACTGGATTTTTTTTCTTTTTCGGACCATTCTCTGTAAACCCTAGAGATGGTTGTGCGTGAAAATCCCAGTAGATCAGCAGTTTCTGAAATACTCAGACCAGCCCTTCTGGCACCAACAACCATGCCACGTTCAAAGGCACTCAAATCACCTTTCTTCCCCATACTGATGCTCGCTTTGAACTGCAGGAGATTGTCTTGACCATGTCTACATGCCTAAATGCACTGAGTTGCCGCCATGTGATTGGCTGATTAGAAATTAAGTGTTAACAAGAAGTTGGACAGGTGTACCTAATAAAGTGGCCAGTGAGTGTATATATACACACACACACACACACATACTGCAATGAAGCAGAGTGAAAAATTTAAAAGGGGTCTGAATACTTTCCGTACCCAATATATATATTGCTCAAACAAAATGGAGGGAACACAAAAATGCCACATCCTAGAGATCACTGAATGAAATATTCCAGTTGTAAATCTTTATTCATTACATACTGGAATGTGTTGAGAACAATAAAACCTAAAAATGATCAACGTAAATCACAACTAATCTCACGGAGGTCTGGAGTTGCAATGATGCTCAAAATCAAAGTGGAAAATGAAGTTACAGGCTGATCCAACTTCAGTGGAAATGCCTCAAGACAAGGAACTGATGCTCAGTAGTGTGTGTGGCCTCCACGTGCCTGTATGACCTTCTTACAACGCCTGGGCATGCTCCTGATGAGGCAGCGGATGGTCTCCTGAGGGATCTCCTCCCAGACCTGGACTAAAGCATCCGCCAACTCCTGGACAGTCTGTGGTGCAGCGTGACGTTGGTGGATGGTGCGAGACATGATGGCCTAGATGTGTTCAATCGGATTCAGGTCTGGGGAAAGGGCAGGCCAGTCCATAGCTTCAATGCCTTCATCTTGCATGAACTGCTGACACACTCCAGCCACATGAGGTCTGTTATTGTCCTGCATTAGGAGGAACCCAGGGCCAACCGCACCAGCATATGGTCTCACAAGGGGTCTGAGGATCTCATCTTAGTACCTAATGGCAATCAGACTACCTCTGGCGAGACATGGAGGGCTGTGCGGCCCTCCAAAGAAATGCCCCCCCACACCATTACTGACCCACAGCTAAACCGGTCATGCTGAACGATGTTGCAGGCAACAGATCGCTCTCCATGGCGTCTCCAGACTCTGTCACGTCTGTCACATGTGCTCAGTGTGAACCTGCTTTCATCTGTGAAGAGCACAGGGTGCCAGTGGCGAATGTGCCAATCCTGGTGTTCTGTGGCAAATGCCAAGCGTCCTGCATGGTGTTGGGCTGTGAGCACAACCCCCATCTGTGGACGTCGGGCACTCAGACCATCCTCATGGAGTCGGTTTCTAACTGTTTGTGCAGACACATGCACATTTGTGGCCTGCTGGAGGTCATTTTGCAGGGCTCTGGCAGTGCTCCTCCTGTTCCTCCTTGCACAAAGGCTGAGGTAGTGGTCCTGCTGCTGGGTTGTTGCCCTCCTATGGTCCCCTCCATGTCTCCTGGTGTACTTGCATGTCTTCTGGTAGCACCTCCAGGCTCTGGAGACTACACTGACACAGCAAACCTTCTTACCACAGCTCGCATTGATGTGCCATCCTGGATGAGCTGCACTACCTGAGCCACTTGTGTGGGTTGTAGAGTCCGTCTCATGCTACCACGAGTGTGAAAGCACTACCAACATTCAAAAGTGACCAAACATCAGCCAGAAAGCATTGGTACTGAGATGCGGTCTGTGGTCCCCACCTGCAGAACCACTCCTTTATTGAGTGTGTCTAGATAATTGCCAATAATTTCCACCTGTTGTCTTTTCCATTTGCACAAGAGCATGTGAAATTGATTGTCAAACAGTGCTCTTTCCTAAGTGGACAGTTTGATTTCACAGAAATTTGATTTATTTGGAGTTATATTCTGTTGTTTAAGTGTTCCCTTTATTTTTTTGAGCAATATATATATAAAGAGGCGTAATCTCTTTGATGAGGAGTTTGCGCGCACGGCCGGGTTCACGGTCGAAAAATTGCCTCATCCTATCCGGGTGGTCACCATCAATGCTACCCCTCTCCCACAGGGGGAGATTACTGAGTTTGTGGCTGAGGTGAAACTCCACATTGGGGTCCTACATTCGGAGCAGGTTACATGTAGGGTGCTCAGTAATCTTCCTGCACAAATGGTTCTGGGTTTTCCATGGTTATCTATGCACAACCCGGTTATTGACTGGAAAACTCAAGATATAATTCAGTGGAGCATATTTTGCCAGGAAATTGCCTGGCCACTAGTGTTGAGTGATACCTTCCGATATCGGAAAGTATCGGTATCGGAAAGTATCGGCCGATACCGTCAAAGTATCGGATCTCGCCGATTCCGATACCCGATACCAATGCAAGTCAATGGGACGAAAATATCGGAATTAAAATAAACCCTTTCTTTCCTTGTAGGTTCATTCTACATGAAGGAAAACAACTAAGAATAATGTAGGATGTATTGGGGGAGGTGGCGGAGACATTAAATGCATAGAGGTTTAGCCCAATCAAATAGAATAGCAGGAATTTTAAATTTTTTTTAAGACGTTCGGAGTTACAAAGATATTGACTATGTTAAGATTTTTTTTATTTTGTCAGATATTGATGTTTCACTACTTCCATGCCCTTCACCCTCTTTTTTACTTCACCCACACTTTCTTCTTCATCATCATCAGCATCTTTGACATCAAGTTCTTCCTCACCTTATTCATCTTCTTCTTCATCTTCTACCTATAATTTTTTTTTGTTACATTGTTCATATTCTTTGTATTTAACTCTTATTCTTCTTCATATTCAAGTTCTTCATCATATTCTTATTTGTGACAGGCATTCCTGTAGTTGTTATCTATAAAAGTTTGAAGATTACACCTTCCGTTCTGCCTGTCACAAAAGAGTTACATTTGTCCGCGTTCAGTTTGGCCTGCAGCATCAGGCTTTATTCAGGGGCACCACGAGGAGGCACGGACTCACCCCCATACACTGCTTAGTCTTCTTCTGCTTATAATTTAGATAATATCTTTTGCTCTGATATTTTGTGTTATGCTTAATGTTCTTCTGCTCTTTGTTCTGCAGCCTCTTGTTCTTCTGCTTCTCAGTCTCCCATGTCGTCGTCGTCTCCAGGGTCGTCGTCTCCGGGGTCGTCGTCATCGGGGTGGTCTTCAGGGTCATCGTCTCCAGGGTCGTCGTCATCTCAGTGGTTGTCGTCTCTGGTGTCGTCGTCATCTTAGGGGTGGTCTTCCGGGTCGTCGTCTTTAGGGTCTTGAACTTGGAAATGTAGCAGAAGGTACAAGAAGGCTGAGAAAATGCTGAGAAACAGCTGATGGAACTGGAACTCGGATGGCTACCCGAAGGTCCAAGAGCCAATGGAACTACCGAGGACCAGCTGACGTTACTGGAACCCGGTTACTAAGCAGGAGGTACCCGTGCCTGAAAGCACTACCAAGGACCACCTGACGTTGGTGGAACTCGGATACCCAGAGGGAGGCACCTAAGCCAAAGGCTCTGCCCGGAACCAGCTGACGGTACTGGAACCAGGATGGGGACCTATTCAAGCTTGTCTTCTTACAGCCCCAACTAGTGGGTTTGGAGCAAAGGGTCAGCAGGGGGAGCAGAGTGTAGGCCGAAGCCTGCACTGGAGGCATTTGGAGGTCTGTTGTGTCTGCGTGGCATTTGCAGGACACGTTGCCAGCTACACAGCAGGGGAACAGCTGGCGGTGCTGAACCCCACTGACAGAGTGGCGGGTGTTTTGCTCTGTGCAGCCAGCACTTCCGGGCACCAACTGGCAGTGTTAGAGCCCAGGGACAGCAGGAGAAGAGGGAGCATAGTGTAGGCTGAAACCTAATTGAACCAATTTTAAAGGTAACCTTTAACCCCCCCTCAGGTGTTACAAACTAGAAGAGCCACACCTTGGGCAGCAGTAATGCTGCCCAAGTCAAAGGTTGCTCTTTAAATTTTGTTCCTTGCACACGCTGAGTGAAACACGTACCACATTTAGGCCCTTAACACAACCACAGATATACCAATCACTGTAAACCAAATAATTTATAACCAGGTAAATAATAAGTAAAATATATGTATATTATATCAGTGACAAGTGTTCTGTGGAGAAAGGTGTGGAAACCCACTAAGCAGAGATAACAACCACAGCCAATATAGAATTACCCAGAAATACTACCAGGCAGAGGTGAGATATAAAATGCCTTTATTATATTTAATTGGCAGAAAAATAAAAATTAAAAAAAATATATAACAATTGTGCGCACAACAGGAACAATATAATACAATATCCAAATACTAAAATCAATATGGGAGATGATACAGGCTGACCCAATTATATTTAAAATATCAGGTTAATAAAACCTCCGGAAAAATATATGTAAATAAATAATTAAATTAGAACTCTATGGGATATAGCATAATTTCTACATGTGTATGACACTTACATGCATATATGTACATATAGGTCCATCTGTTATCCAGTTAAACCATAAAAAAAATATATATGTATATAGGTATACAAAAAAAATTATATATAGAAATTATATATATAAAGGATAATATAATTAATAAATATGTGTGTAAAAAGTGTATACCAAAAATACTATATAAAGTGCCAATAAATATAGAGGACAATATTGCCAAAATATATGTGCAACAAAATATATATAAAAAGTGCCAAGTGGTGAGTATATATAAAAGAATTAAAGATATATGCAATATATATATTGCTTCTCACAATATTTTGTGCAAATAATGCAAAATAAAGTGCAGCATGCAATGATTGTGCGAAAAGCAAAAAGGTTATAGCATCCGCGCCGAATGCAGAGGTGCGGATGTCATTAAGTGCACAGCTGTGAAAAATACACAATTAGTGCCAGTGAGGGGTTAAGTATAAATAACTAAAAATTTATAAAAGCACAATGCAAGGTGCCTAAATTGTATAGTGTCAATTATAATGTGCAGCGCTGAAATCCAGACAATGCCAGAGTCCCACAGAGGTCTCAAAAGCACTAGATAGGAGGAATAAAATAAACGCAGTGTACAATATACCTGTATAAAGAGGGTCAGCCAGGTCCCGTGTGGCGCACCCCGACGCGCGTTACGGATCAAAGTCCTTCGTCAGGGGGTCCTGTAATGCTGCACAAGTCAAAGGTTGCTCTTTAAGTTTTGAATCTTGCAGACGCTGAATGAAACACGTATAACATTTAGCCCCTTATACAGTCAAACTGTCTTGGAGGCGTGACTTTCCTTTTTAATGAGACGCAGCCCAGCTGTCAAAAATCCCACCTTGGTGCTGGGCGCAGTCTCCTGAGCGCTGTTATTAGCTGTACAGGAGTCTGCGCTGTTGTGTTATCCCTTGGCCATGCGCTGTTTGTGCAGCCCGTCTTCTGACATCATTTCATGTCGGCTGGTGCGGTTCGCGATGACCATGAATCCCAGCCCAGCAGTGTCTTTACATTGTTTCACACTGCGGGGCTGGGATTCATAGCCTTGCGCAGTACATATGTTCGCCTCTCACTCGTGTCCTTACACCTGCTACAGACTGTGCGGCGTCAGCTGATCCCTTATCGCATGCCACGGCCATGAAGCCGTACAGTCTGAAGAAGGCGGAAGGAGATGAGTGACAGGCGAAGATATGCACTGCTCATGCCCGTCAATCACACCCTCGCAGTCAAAATAAATAAGACACCGAGGGGCGTTGTGTCGGGCAGGGCGGCCGCAGAGGCGCAGCCAGCCAAACAATGATGTGAGAAGACGGGCAGCGCTACCAAGGGGGGTGCAGCGTGTCATTACAAAGGAAAGTCACACCTGAGGGACGTTTTAATGGTCTCAGGGGACACATTTTAGACGTGTTCAGTTCCACGTGTGCAAGGAGAATAAGTTTATGAGCCACCTTGCACAAATGCAGCATGACTGCTGTACAAGGTGGCTGTAATACATACAAACGACTGGGGGGGGGGGGACAGGTTCCCTTCAATTTCAGTTCTTGTGTCTGCGTGGCTTTTGCAGGACACGTTGCCGGCTACACAGCAGGGGAACAGCTGGCGGTGCTGAACCCCACTGACACATTGGCGGGTGTTTTTCTCTGTGCAGCTAGCACTTTCGGGCGCAAACTGGCGGTGTTAGAGCCCAGGGTCAGCAGGAAGAGCAGAGTGTAGGCCGAAGCCTGCACTGGAGCAAGTTGAAAGGGAACCTTTAACCCCCCCCCCCCCCCAAGGCGTTTGTAGCTGAAGGAGCCATCTTGTACAGCACTAATGCTGAAAAAGCTAAACTTAGCTCTTTTAATTATGGTCCTTGCAAACGCTGAGCTTGACACTTATGAAATGTGTCCCCTCACACCGGTAAACCGTCCGGTAGGTGGAACTTTCATTTGTCATGTGACGCAGCACAGCCGTCATTCTTACCCCCTTGGCGCCGTGCGCCGCCTCCTCAGCGTTGTTTGAATCTGTCCCGGAGCCTGCGCTGTTATGTTAGCCCTTGGCCATGCACACATTTTGCGCTGCCCGTCTTCTGACATCATTTGGTGTCAGGCTGGCTGCGCCTGTGCAGCCGCGCTGGCCAAGATCCCGCCTCGCTGTGTCATCTAATGTAATCACTCTGCGGACCTGTGATCCATGGGCATGAGCAGTGCATATCCTCGCCTCTCACTCCCCTCCCTACGGCTTCTTCAGACTGTGCGGCGTCACGGCCGTGGCATGCTATTAGGGATCAGCTGACGTTGCACAGTCTGAATAAGGCGTAGGGAGATGAGTGAGAGGCGGAGGTTAAGATATGCACTGCGCATGTCCATGGATCACAGGCCCGCAGTGGGATTAAATCCGAAGACACTACGAGGCGGGATCTCGTCCAGCGCGGCCGCACAGGCGCAGCCAGCCTGACACCAAATAATGTCAGAAGACGGGCAGCGCTAAGTGTGCATGGCCAAGGGCTAACATAACAGCGCAGGCTCCGGGACAGATTCAAACAACGCTGAGGAGGCGGCGCCCGGCGCCAAGGGGGTAAGAATGACGGCTGTGCTGCGTCACATGACAAATGAAAGTTCCACCTACCGGACGGTTTAACGGTATGAGTGGACACATTTCATAAGTGTTAGGTTCAGCATGTGCAAGAAGCACCACGAAAAGAGGCACTTTTTCCTTTTGCATCATTACTGCTGCACAAGGTGGCTCTTTCAGTAACAAACGCCTGGGGGGGGGGGGACAGGTTCCCTTAAATTTAAGTTGTTGCGCCTGCGTGGCGGTCGCATGACACATTGCTGTATACACAGCAGGGGAGCAGCAGGCATTACTGAACCCCACTAACACATTGGCGAGGTGTTTGGCTCTGTGCGGACAGCACTTCCGGACAACAACTAGCGGTGTTGGAGCCCAGGGACAGCAGGAGGAGGAGGTGGAGGAGATAGGAGGGATTGCCACACACACAGCTGGGGAACAGCTGACGTTACTGAACCCCAATAACAGAGGAGCGACTGTTGACTGTGCGGACAGCACTTCCAGGCAACAACTAGCGGTGTTGGAGCCCAGGGACAGAAGGAGGAGGAGGTGGAGGAGAGAGGAGGGATTGCCACACACACAGCTGGGGAACAGCTGACGTTACTGAACCCCAATAACAGAGGAGCGACTGTTGACTGTGCGGACAGCACTTCCAGGCAACAACTAGCGGTGTTGGAGCCCAGGGACAGCAGGAGGAGCAGATAGGAGGTATTGCAGCACACACAGCAGGGGAGCAGCTGACGTTACTGAACCCCAATAACACGGCAGCAAGTGTTGACTGTGCGGACAGCACTTCCAGGCACCAACTAGCGGTGTTGGAGCCCAGGGACAGCAGGAGGAGCAGAGGAACACAGTGTAGGCCGAAGCCTGATTGGAGAAAGTCGAAAGGGAACCTTTAACCCCTCCCCAAGGCGTTTGTAGCTAAAAGAGCCAGCTTGTGCAGCACAAAGGATGCAAAAGGAAAAGGTGGCTCTTTTCATTATGCTCCTTGTAAACACAGAACTAAACACTTATAAAATGTGTCCCCTGATACCGTGAGACCGTCCCGGAGGTGGGACTTTCCTTCGCAATATGACGCAGCACAGACGTCATTCCTACCCCCTTGGCGCCGTGCCCCGGCTCTTCAGCGTTGTTTGATTCCGTCCCGGAGCCTGCGCTGTTATGTTATCCCTTGGCCAGGCACACTTAGCGCTGCCCATCTTCTGACATCATTTGGTGTCAGTCTGGCTGCGCCTGTGCGTCCGCGCTGGCCGAGATCCCGCCTCGCAGTGTCGTCTAATGTAATCCCACCGCGGGCCTGGGATCCGTGGCCATGCGCAGTGCATATCCTCGCCTCTCACTCCCCTCCCTCCGGCTTCTTCAGACTGTGCGGTGTCACGGCCGTGGCATGCTATTAGGGATCAGCTGACGGCGCACAGTCTGAAGAAGGCGAAGGGAGATGAGTGAGAGGCGGAGGTGAAGATATGCACTGCGCATGCCCATGGATCCCAGGCCTGCAGTGTGATTAAATCAGAAGACACTGCGAGGCGGGATCTCGGCCAGCGCGGACGCACAGGCGCAGTCAGGTTGACACCAAATGATGTCAGAAGAGGGGCAGCGCTAAGTGTGCCTGGCCAAGGGATAACATAACAGCGCAGGTTTCGGGACAGAATCAAACAACGCTGAGGAGGCAGCGCACGGCGCCAAGGGGGTAAGAATGACGGCTGTGCTGCGTCACATTACGAAGGAAAGTCCCACCTACGGGACGGTTTTACGGTATCAGTGGACACATTTTATAAGTGTTAAGTTCTGCGTGTGCAAGGAGCTAAACAAAAATAGCTACCTTTTCCTTGTGCAGCATTAATGCTGCACAAGGTGGCTCTTTCAGTAACAAACGCCTGGGGGGGGGGGGGACAGGTTCCCTTACATTTCAGTTGTTGTGTCAGCGTGGCGGTCGCAGGACACATTGCCGGCTACACAGCTGGGGATCAGCTGACGTTACTGACACCCAATAACACTGGGTCGTATGTTTTGACTGTGCAGACGGCACTTCTGAGCCTCAACTGGCGGTGTTGGAGCCCAGGAATTAAAGTTCAGGTGGTAGAAAGATGAACACAACAGGAGACCTGGATACTGTAGACAGTCACCTAATTATTTAATCAGGAAGAGGAGTGACAAATTCCTGCGAGATCCAGGCCTGGTTCATTTTCAGGAAAGTAAGCCGGTCAACGTTATCGGAGGATAGTCGCATGCGACGGTCAGTTAGTACACCACCTGCAGCACTAAAGACGCGTTCCGATTATACACTAGCCGCAGGGCAAGCCAGTACCTCCAATGCATACTGGCTTAGCTCTGGCCATGTATCCAGCTTTGAGACCCAAAACTTGAAAGGGGAAGAGCCGTCTGGGAGTACAGCAAGAGGGCAAGACATGTAGTCTGTCACCATCTGACGGAACCGTTGCCTCCTGCTGACTGGAGCCATCTGTGATGGTGTAGACTTTTGTGGCGGGCACACAAAACTGTGCCACAGTTGGGCCATACTGGTCTTGCCTTGGGCAGAGGCACTGCTTCTGCTCCCTCTTTGTGCAGAGCCTCCTCCACTGCCTTGACGCACTGAGCTGCTTTGTAATGCACTAGCAGCACTTCTCTCAGTTGGACTGGAGAAGATCATGTAATTCACCAGTGTGTCTTGGTACTCCCGCATTTTTCGCTCCCGGTTCAACGGTGTGATGAGGCTTTCTACGTTGTCCCGGTAGCGAGGATCGAGGAGGGTGAACACCCAATAATCAGACATGTTGAGAATGTGGGTGATGCGGCGGTCGTTTCTCAGGCACTGCAGCATGTAATCCACCATGTGCTGCAGACTGCCAACTGGCCAAGAAACGCTATCCCCTGCTTGAGGGGTGATCTCTGCCCGCTCGTCATCACCCCACCCTCGCTGTACACACTGACTACTGGACAATTGTGTAACTCCCTCCTCTGGACGGATGTCTTCCTCCTCCATTGACTCCTCCTCATCCTCCTCACAAAGTGTCCCCTGCCTACGCGTTTGTGAGGAACCACGTGGCGCTGACTGTCCAGAAGATGATGGAAATGGTGAATCCTCATCCTCCGCCTCTTCCACAACATCATCCCTTAGCGCTTGCAGTGATTTTTCAAGCAGGCAGATAAGGGGGACAGTCATGCTGACTAGTGCATCATCTGCACTCGCCATCCGCGTGGAATAATCGAAGGGACGCAAAACCTGGCAGACGTCCTTCATAGTGGCCCACTCTGTGGTTGTGAAGTCTGAACGGCGCGGAGTGCGACTTCTTTGCGCCTGATGCAGCTGGTACTCCATTACTGCTTGCTGCTGCTCACACAACCGCTCCAACATATGTAACGTGGAATTCCACCTGGTAGGTAGGTCACATATGATGCGATGTTCCGGAAGGCGGAATCGGCGCTGCAGAGCCGCAATGCGCGATTTTGCCGTGCTGGAACGCCGCAAGTGAGCACACTCTAGGCGGGCCTTGTGCAGCAGTGCATCAAGATCCGGATAGTCCCTCAAAAAACTCTGCACGACCAAATTGAGCACATGTGCCAGACATGGGATGTGAGTGAGGTTGCCGAGGTCCAGAGCTGCCACCAGATTTCGGCCATTATCACACACTACCATGCCTGGCTGGAGATTCGCTGCCACAAACCACACATCGCTCTCCTGCTTGATGGCATTCCAGAGCTCCTGCACTGTGTGGCTTCGATTCCCCAAAGAAATTAATTTCAAGACGGCCTGTTGACGTTTGGCCATGGCTGTGATCATGTCGGTCGTAACAGGTAAACGTTCACGGGTCCATGTGGAGGTGGACTGTGACGGCTCCTGCAGCGATGATTCTGAGGAACTTGTGTAAGAGGAGGAGTCAATGCGTACAGACTGGATTCCTGCAATCCTTGGAGTGGGCAGGACACGTCCAGCGCCACTCGCACAATCTGTACCCGGCTCAACAACATTAACCTAATGGGCAGTGAGGGAAAGGTATCGCCCCTGTCCATGTTGACTGGTCCACGCATCGGTGGTGAGGTGGACCTTGCTACTGACGGCGTTCAGTAGTGCGTGTTTTATGTGTCCCTCCACATGCTTGTGCAGGGCAGGGACGGCTTGCCTGCTAAAATAAAAGCGGCTGGGCACATTGTACTGTGGGACTGCCAATGACATCAAGTCACGGAAGCTGTCAGTCTCCACCAGCCTGAATGACAGCATTTCCAGTGACAGAAGTTTGGCAATGCCCGCAGTCAGAGCCTGTGCTCGTGGGTGGTTAGCCGAGAAAGGCCGCCTTTTCTCCCATGCCTGTACTACCGATGGCTGTAGACTGGCCTGTGAGTGTGAGGATAACTGGGAACGTGGTGCTGCGGGTGGAATTACAGTGGGTCTCTGGACAACAGTGCCAGAGGTTCTTCCACGGCGATCCTGGGAGGAAGCCGAACCAGCTGCGTGTGAGCTGGAGGAAGAGGCAACACGAGCTGAAGAGGTGGTAGCTGCCGCTGTTGGTTGGCCTAGCTCTTCAGTGTGTTTTTGTAACTCCGCCGCGTGCCTGGTCCGCACATGTTTCCACATGTTGGAGGTATTGAGGTTGCTGACATTTCTCCCTCTTTTGACTTTGTGATGACACACCTTGCATTTGACATAGCAAATGTCATCTGCAACTGTGTCAAAAAAGGACCAGGCACTGCAAGTCTTGGGAGCGCCCTTTTTGGCTTTTGGAAGAGACACGCTCCTAACGGGTGCTAAAGTGGAGGCTACAGGATCCGCAGTCTTCCCCCTCCCTCTCCCTCTTTGGCCCGTTCGGGGAATCTCTTCCTCAGAGCTGCTTCCACCACCTTCCTGTCCCTCACGCCAAGATGGGTCAAGGACCTCATCATCTACACTACCCTCTGCCACCAACTGCTCCTCCTGGGTAGTCTCAGCAGCAGAGCATGCACCAGAAAGTGGCACCTGAGTGTCATCAGCGGATGCGTCCTGCGATGTGGTGACCGGAGGCACTGGCCCACCCGCCTCTTCAGACTCAGAAAAAGCTGTTGGGCATCACTGCACACTGCCTCTTCTTCCATTTCTCCAATGCTGCTTGGCTGGCCCCCTGTTTCCAAGCCAAGAGATTCAGAGAACAGAAGTAGACACGGCTCCTGTCCTGGGCTCTCTGTCTGCCTGGGCAATTTGGCAGGTGGTGAAGAGACAGATGGGTGCTCTCCAGTGCTCTGTGTCTGAGAGGATGTGGCACTAATTGAAGTCGATGCGTTAGCTGCCATCCATCCGACAACGGCTTCAATTTGGTCTTCACGCAGCAGCGGTGTAGTGCGCTCTACGACAAAGCTGCGCATGAAGGACTGTTCCCTGCTGAAACTGGGTGATGATGAGTCACCGGTGCCCGCAGCAGGCACAGAATCCCCACGTCCTCTCCCTGCTCCGCGCCCACGCCCACGTGCCTTACTCCCTGCCTTCTTCATCTTGGTTGACTGATAAAGATAAGCAGAAAAGTACGGCTTTGTGTGCTTATTCCTGAACAGCTCCTAACAGGTATAAGAAACACTAATTTTCTAAAGTGTGGACTAGACTTTAATATGAGCTAATGTGGCAACTGTAAAGTGGTGTGTTTGGTGAACTTTATTATTTATTTATTTTGTGGGGGCTGAACTGACAACAGGGAGAGCTGCAGTCACACGGAGACTGTGCAGACAGCCGTAAACGGCGCTGCAAGGCCCCAAAAACCTCCTCTGTGTTATCCTATGTAGTGTTTTTCCACAATTTAGGTGGATACGGGTGGATAGACACTAATAGGAATTTTTTGAAAAAATGTGCAGCAGCCTGCACTACTTAAAAAAAAGGAAAATGGATTTTACGGTATGACGCAGTGACGCACCCTGAGCTGGATACAACCGGCTATGGCTGCACACAGACTACAGGGCGAGCTGCAGTCAAACGGAGACCGTGCAGACAGCCGTAAACAGCGCTGCAAGGCCCAAAAACACTCCTCTACGTTATCCTATCTAGTGTTTTTCCACAGTTTAGCTGGATACGGGTGGTGTTGTGAAATTGGATTCTGGGCTCCCCCGGTGGCCACTTGTGGAATTTAACTTGTGTGCATCATCCCCTCTGTTCACCTGCTCCTATCAGGATGTGGGAGTCGCTATATAACCTTGCTCCTCTGTCAGTTTCATGCCGGTCAACAATGTAATCAGTAGCCTTTCTGTGCATGTTCCTGCTACTAGACAACTCCCAGCTAAGTTGGACTTTTGTCCTTGTGTGTTTTTGCATTTTGTTCCTGTTCACAGCTGCTGTTTCGTTACTGTGTCTGGAAAGCTCTTGTGAGCGGAAATTGCCACTCTGGTGTTATGAGTTAATGCTAGAGTCTTAAAGTAATTTCTGGATGGTGTTTTGATAGGGTTTTCTGCTGACCATGAAAGTGCCCTTTCTGTCTTCATGCTATCTAGTAAGCGGACCTCGATTTTGCTAAACCTATTTTCATTCTACGTTTGTCATTTCATCTAAAATCACCGCCAATATATGTGGGGGCCTCTGTCTGCCTTTTGGGAAAATTTCTCTAGAGGTGAGCCAGGACTGTCTTTTCCTCTGCTAGGATTAGGTAGTTCTCCGGCTGGCGCTGGGCATCTAGGGATAAAAAAACGTAGGCATGCTACCCGGCCACTTCTAGTTGTGCGGCAGGTTTAGTTCATGGTCAGTATAGTTTCCATCTTCCAAGAGCTAGTTCTCATATATGCTGGGCTATGTTCTCTCGCCATTGAGAATCATGACAGTTTGACCGGCCAAAAAAAAGGGTTAAATTACTGGCTGAGAAAGGAGAGAAAAAAGAAGTCTGCTACAATTTTTTTTTTTTTTCCCCTCTAGTTCTGAGTGTGCTCTTAATTGAATCACTTGCTAGTCTGCCTATACTGCAGCCTTCCTCTCTTCCTCTCCTTCTAATCCTTGAATGGCTCTGTGTTCACCTGTTTCAAATGGATCTTCAGAGTGTAGCTACAGGTTTTAATAATCTCGCCACAAAGGTACAAAATTTGCAAGATTTTGTTGTTCATGCACCTATGTCTGAGCCTAGAATTCCTTTGCCTGAATTCTTCTCGGGGAATAGATCTCACTTTCAAAATTTTAAAAATAATTGCAAATTGTTTTTGTCCCTGAAGTCTCGCTCTGCCGGAGACCCTGCACAGCAGGTCAGGATTGTAATTTCCTTGCTCCGGGGCGACCCTCAAGACTGGGCTTTTGCATTGGCACCAGGGGATCCTGCGTTGCTCAATGTGGATGCGTTTTTTCTGGCCTTGGGGTTGCTTTATGAGGAACCTCATTTAGAGCTTCAGGCGGAAAAGGCCTTGATGTCCTTGTCTCAGGGGCAAGATGAAGCTGAAATATACTGCCAAAAATTCCGCAAATGGTCTGTGCTTACTCAGTGGAATGAGTGCGCCCTGGCGGCGATTTTCAGAGAAGGTCTCTCTGATGCCATTAAGGATGTTATGGTGGGGTTCCCTGTGCCTGCGAGTCTGAATGAGTCCATGACGATGGCTATTCAGATCGATAGGCGTCTGCGGGAGCGCAAACCTGTGCACCATTTGGCGGTGTGTACTGAGAAAACGCCAGAAAATATGCAATGTGATAGAATTCTGTCCAGAAGCGAGCGGCAGAATTTTAGACGAAAAAATGGGTTGTGCTTCTATTGTGGTGATTCAACTCATGTTATATCAGCATGCTTTAAGCGTACTAAGAAGCCTGACAAGTCTGTTTCAATTAGCACTTTACAGTCTAAGTTTATTCTATCTGTGACCCTGATTTGTTCTTTGTCATCTATTACCGCGGACGCCTATGTCGACTCTGGCGCTGCTTTGAGTCTTATGGATTGGTCCTTTGCCAAACGCTGTGGGTATGATTTGGAGCCATTGGAGGCTCCGATACCTCTGAAAGGGATTGACTCCACCCCATTGGCTAGTAATAAACCACAATACTGGACACAAGTGACTATGCGTGTTAATCCGGATCACCAGGAGGTTATTCGCTTTCTGGTGCTGTATAATCTACATGATGTTTTGGTGCTGGGATTGCCATGGCTGCAATCTCATAACCCAGTCCTCGACTGGAGAGCTATGTCTGTGTTAAGCTGGGGATGTAAAGGAACTCATGGGGACGTACCTTTGGTTTCCATTTCATCATCTATTCCCTCTGAGATTCCTGAATTCTTGTCTGACTTTCGTGACGTTTTTGAAGAACCCAAGGTTGGTTCACTACCTCCGCACCGGGAGTGCGATTGTGCCATAGACTTGATCCCGGGTAGTAAATACCCTAAGGGTCGTTTATTTAATCTGTCTGTGCCTGAACACGCTGCTATGCGAGAATATATAAAGGAGTCCTTGGAAAAGGGACATATTCGTCCTTCGTCATCTCCCTTAGGAGCCGGTTTTTTCTTTGTGTCTAAGAAAGACGGCTCTTTGAGGCCGTGTATTGATTATCGACTTTTGAATAAAATCACGGTTAAATATCAATATCCATTACCACTGCTTACTGATTTGTTTGCTCGTATAAAGGGGGCCAAGTGGTTCTCTAAGATTGATCTCCGTGGGGCGTATAATTTGGTGCGAATCAAGCAGGGGGATGAGTGGAAAACCGCATTTAATACGCCCGAGGGCCATTTTGAGTATTTGGTGATGCCTTTTGGTCTTTCAAATGCCCCTTCAGTCTTCCAGTCCTTTATGCATGACATTTTCCGCGATTATTTGGATAAATTTATGATTGTGTATCTGGATGATATTCTGATTTTTTCGGATGACTGGGACTCTCATGTCCAGCAGGTCAGGAGGGTTTTTCAGGTTTTGCGGTCTAATTCCTTGTGTGTGAAGGGTTCTAAGTGTGTTTTTGGGGTTCAGAAGATTTCCTTCTTGGGATACATTTTTTCCCCCTCTTCCATCGAGATGGATCCTGTCAAGGTTCAGGCTATTGGTGATTGGACGCAACCCTCTTCTCTTAAGAGTCTTCAGAAATTTTTGGGCTTTGCTAACTTTTATCGTCGATTTATTGCTGGTTTTTCTGATGTTGTAAAACCATTGACTGATTTGACTAAGAAGGGTGCTGATGTTGCTGATTGGTCCCCTGATGCTGTGGAGGCCTTTCGGGAGCTCAAGCGCCGCTTTTCTTCCGCCCCAGTGTTGCGTCAGCCTGATGTTGCTCTTCCTTTTCAGGTTGAGGTCGACGCTTCTGAAATCGGAGCTGGGGCGGTGTTGTCGCAGAGAAGTTCCGACTGCTCCGTGATGAGACCTTGTGCTTTTTTTTCCCGTAAATTTTCGCCCGCCGAGCGGAATTATGATATTGGGAATCGGGAGCTTTTGGCCATGAAGTGGGCTTTTGAGGAGTGGCGTCACTGGCTTGAGGGGGCCAGACATCAGGTGGTGGTATTGACTGACCACAAAAATTTAATTTACCTTGAGTCTGCCAGGCGCCTGAATCCTAGACAAGCGCGCTGGTCGTTGTTTTTCTCTCGGTTTAATTTTGTGGTGTCTTACCTACCGGGTTCTAAGAATGTTAAGGCGGATGCCCTTTCTAGGAGTTTTGAGCCTGACTCCCCTGGTAATTCTGAGCCCACAGGTATCCTTAAAGATGGAGTGATATTGTCTGCCGTTTCTCCAGACCTGCGGCGGGCCTTGCAGGAGTTTCAGGCGGATAGACCTGATCGTTGCCCACCTGGTAGACTGTTTGTTCCTGATGATTGGACCAGTAGAGTCATCTCTGAGGTTCATTCTTCTGCGTTGGCAGGTCATCCTGGAATCTTTGGTACCAGGGATTTGGTGGCAAGGTCCTTCTGGTGGCCTTCCCTGTCACGAGATGTGCGAGGCTTTGTGCAGTCTTGTGACGTTTGTGCTCGGGCCAAGCCTTGTTGTTCTCGGGCTAGTGGATTGTTGTTACCCTTGCCTATCCCGAAGAGGCCTTGGACGCACATCTCGATGGATTTTATTTCGGATCTGCCTGTTTCTCAGAAGATGTCTGTCATCTGGGTGGTGTGTGACCGTTTCTCTAAGATGGTCCATCTGGTTCCCTTGCCTAAGTTGCCTTCTTCTTCCGAGTTGGTTCCTCTGTTTTTTCAAAATGTTGTTCGTTTGCATGGTATTCCGGAGAATATCGTTTCTGACAGAGGGACCCAATTCGTGTCTAGATTTTGGCGGGCATTCTGTGCTAGGATGGGCATAGATTTGTCTTTTTCGTCTGCTTTCCATCCTCAGACTAATGGCCAGACCGAGCGGACTAATCAGACCTTGGAGACATATTTGAGGTGTTTTGTGTCTGCGGATCAGGATGATTGGGTTGCTTTTTTGCCTTTGGCGGAGTTCGCCCTCAATAATCGGGCCAGCTCTGCCACCTTGGTGTCCCCGTTTTTCTGTAATTCGGGGTTTCATCCTTGATTTTCCTCCGGTCAAGTGGAATCTTCGGATTGTCCTGGAGTGGATGCTGTGGTGGAGAGGTTGCATCAGATTTGGGGGCAGGTGGTGGACAATTTGAAGTTGTCCCAGGAGAAGACTCAGCTTTTTGCCAACCGCCGTCGTCGTGTTGGTCCTCGGCTTTGTGTTGGGGACTTGGTGTGGTTGTCTTCTCGTTTTGTCCCTATGAGGGTTTCTTCTCCTAAGTTTAAGCCTCGGTTCATCGGCCCGTACAAGATATTGGAGATTCTTAACCCTGTGTCCTTCCGTTTGGACCTCCCTGCATCCTTTTCG
The DNA here is from genome assembly GCF_051348905.1 of Ranitomeya variabilis. Classification (NCBI taxonomy): domain Eukaryota; kingdom Metazoa; phylum Chordata; class Amphibia; order Anura; family Dendrobatidae; genus Ranitomeya; species Ranitomeya variabilis. The sequence continues at coordinate 440,089,986 of NC_135233.1, read as the reverse complement.
ATTCATAATGTTTTTCATCGGTCATTGTTGCGCAGGTATGAGGTACCAGCTGTGCCTTCCGTTGAGCCTCCTGCTCCGGTGTTGGTTGAGGGTGAGTTGGAGTACGTTGTGGAAAAGATCTTGGACTCTCGTGTTTCCAGACGGAAACTCCAGTATCTGGTCAAATGGAAGGGATACGGTCAGGAGGATAATTCTTGGGTCACTGCCTCTGATGTTCATGCCTCCGATCTTGTCCGTGCCTTTCATAGGGCTCATCCTGATCGCCCTGGTGGTTCTGGTGAGGGTTCGGTGCCCCCTCCTTGAGGGGGGGGTACTGTTGTGAAATTGGATTCTGGGCTCCCCCGGTGGCCACTTGTGGAATTTAACTTGTGTGCATCATCCCCTCTGTTCACCTGCTCCTATCAGGATGTGGGAGTCGCTATATAACCTTGCTCCTCTGTCAGTTTCATGCCGGTCAACAATGTAATCAGTAGCCTTTCTGTGCATGTTCCTGCTACTAGACAACTCCCAGCTAAGTTGGACTTTTGTCCTTGTGTGTTTTTGCATTTTGTTCCTGTTCACAGCTGCTGTTTCGTTACTGTGTCTGGAAAGCTCTTGTGAGCGGAAATTGCCACTCTGGTGTTATGAGTTAATGCTAGAGTCTTAAAGTAATTTCTGGATGGTGTTTTGATAGGGTTTTCTGCTGACCATGAAAGTGCCCTTTCTGTCTTCATGCTATCTAGTAAGCGGACCTCGATTTTGCTAAACCTATTTTCATTCTACGTTTGTCATTTCATCTAAAATCACCGCCAATATATGTGGGGGCCTCTGTCTGCCTTTTGGGAAAATTTCTCTAGAGGTGAGCCAGGACTGTCTTTTCCTCTGCTAGGATTAGGTAGTTCTCCGGCTGGCGCTGGGCATCTAGGGATAAAAAAACGTAGGCATGCTACCCGGCCACTTCTAGTTGTGCGGCAGGTTTAGTTCATGGTCAGTATAGTTTCCATCTTCCAAGAGCTAGCTCTCATATATGCTGGGCTATGTTCTCTCGCCATTGAGAATCATGACAGGGTGGAAAGACACTAATAGGAATTTTTTGAAAAAATGTGCAGCAGCCTGCACTACTTAAAGAAAAGGAAAATGGATTTTACGGTATGACGCAGTGACGCACCCTGAGCTGGATACAACCGGCTATGGCTGCACACAGACTACAGGGCGAGCTGCAGTCACACGGAGACCGTGCAGACAGCCGTAAACGGCGCTGCAAGGCCCAAAAACACGCCTCTACGTTATCCTATCTAGTGTTTTTCCACAATTTAGCTGGATACGGGTGGAAAGACACTAATAGGAATTTTTTGAAAAAATGTGCAGCAGCCTGCACTACTTGAAAAAAAAAAAAAAAGAAAATAGAACAGTATGAGGCAGTGAACCACCCTCCCTGAACTGAATACAACCAGCTATGGCCTATGGCTGCACACAGACTAGAGAGTGGGCTGCACACACACACACACACACACAGAGACCTTGCAGATCGCTGTGAAAACAGCGCTGCAAGGCAAAAGCAAGGTGATTAGTAGGTGAACACAGCGGTTGCTAAATTAGCCTTAGAAAAGAACAATGAAACAAATCGCTATCTCAACTGGCCCTCAGTCAGCACACAGCGTCCTGTCACTAACTGAATTCACAGCAGAGTGAGCGCAAAATGGCGCCAGCGACTTTTAAACTGCAGCATGACATCATTTCAGCAGCCAATCACAGCCTTGCCAGTAGTTACATGCCCACCATGCTGAACAGGATGTGCCAACACTCAGAATCATTCCTCATTGGCTGAATTTGTGCAGTTTGAATCCTGGGAACTTCCGATTCTGGTATCCGATATGCGGCAAGTATCGGATCTCGGTATCGGAATTCCGATACCGCAAGTATCGGCCGATACCCGATACTTGCGGTATCGGAATGCTCAACACTACTGGCCACATGTGTGTCCGCTGTGACTCCAAGCATTCCTGAGTCACTGCAGGGTTTTGCGGATGTGTTCTCAGAGAAGGATTGCTCAGAATTGCCACCACATCGCCCCTATGACTGTACTATTAGGTTTAAACCAGGGGCCAAATTGCCGAAAGCTAGGATGTTCAACATCTCTGGTCCTGAGAGGCAAGCGTTAAAAGACTACATTGCTGAGAGTCTGAGCAAAGGGCACATCAGGTCTTCGTCCTCGCCAGTGGCAGCGGGGTTCTTCTTCATTAAAAAGAAAGATGGCGGACTACGCCCGTGTCTGGATTTCAGGGAGTTAAACCAGATTACGGTTCGTGATCCATACCCTATGCCACTGATACCTGATTTGTTCAACCAGGTGGCTTGTGCTAAGTGGTTTTCCACGCTTGACCTTAGGGGGGCGTACAACCTCATAAGAGTCCGTCAAGGTGATGAGTGGAAGACGGCTTTTAATACTCCTGAGAGTCATTTTGAAAATTTGGTGATGCCATTTGGGTTGACAAACGCGCATGCAGTTTTTCAACATTTCATAAATGATGTATTCTCACATGTTCTGGGGAAATTCGTTATTGTGTACCTAGATGACATTCTCATTTATTCATGCGACCGTGATACTCATTTAGAGCATGTGAGGCAGGTATTACAGCTACTCAGGGAAAATAAGCTCTATGCTAAACTTGAGAAATGTGTATTTTCGGTTCAGGAGTTGCCTTTCTTGGGTTATATTGTGTCTGCTTCAGGGTTTAAAATGGACGCCGCTAAGGTGCAAGCGGTGCTGCATTGGGAACGGCCTGATAACCTAAAAGCACTCCAGCAGTTCCTTGGGTTTTCCAACTATTATAGAAAGTTTATCAAGGATTTTTCTACCATTGCTAATCCGCTTACTGACATGACAAAAAAGGGTACCAATTTCTCCGCCTGGCCTCAGGCTGCTGTGCGCGCATTTGAATTTCTGAAGAACAGTTTTGCTTTGGCCCCCATTCTGGTGCAACCGGACGTATCAAAACCATTTACCGTGGAAGTCGATGCGTCTGAGGTTGGAGTGGGGGCGGTGCTGTCACAAGGCTCATCCATGGGCAAGTTGCGTCCATGCGCCTACTTTTCCAAGAAGCTGTCATTCGCCGAACGTAATTACGATATCGGCAACAGGGAGTTGTTGGCTATCAAGTTGGCTTTTGAGGAATGGCGACACTTTTTGGAGGGGTCGGTTCATCAGGTTACAGTTATCACTGACCATAAAAATCTGCTGTATTTGGAGTCAGCCAAGCGTCTGTCCCCCAGGCAGGCTCGCTGGGCATTGTTTTTCACGCGGTTCAACTTTTTTGTTACGTACCGACCTGGGTCTAAGAACACTAAGGCAGATGCTTTGTCCAGGTGTTTTCTTGGGGGAGAACCTCGGGACGATCCTCCAAAAGGGTGTAGTGGTCTCGGCTCTCACGACTGAAGTTGAGGCTGAGATTGCCGAGGCTCAGGAGGAGGTACCACCAGAGCTTCCCATTAATAAATTGTTTGTACCGCTTCATCTTCGCCTAAAGGTGCTTGCCATCCAGGGGTTAAGGGTACCTTGGAGTTGGTGTCGCATCGGTTTTGGTGGCCCAAAATCCGACAGGACGTGATCTCGTACGTATCAGCATGTACCACGTGCGCTAGGGCTAAGACGTCCCGCTCCCGTCCTGCTAGCACACTACATCCTCTCGGGGTACCCAGTAGGCCATGGACGGAGATTTCCATGGATTTTATCACAGATTTGCCCTCCTCTGCTGGGAACACGGTCATTCTGGTGGTTGTTGATCGGTTCTCAAAGATGTCGCACTTTGTGTCCCTGCCTTCGTTGCCTAACACTAAGACTCTGGCTCAGGTATTTGTGCAGGAGGTGGTCAGACTTCACGGGGTCCCGTCTGACATCGTGTCTGATAGGGGTACTCAGTTTGTGGCAAAATTTTGGAAAGCTTTTTGCTCACGGCTGGGGATCAAGTTGTCGCATTCTTCTGCGTTTCATCCTCAGTCAAATGGTCAGACTGAGCGTATGAACCAGAATTTGGAGCAGTACTTACGCTGTTTTGTTTCTGACAATCAGGAGGAGTGGTCGACGTTCCTTCCTTTGGCTGAGTTTGCTATAAATAATCACCGTCAGGAATCGTCTTGGGAGTCCCCGTTCTTTTGTGTTTACGGGCTCCATCCTCAGTTTTGTACTCTGCGTCAGAGGGGTTCTACTGGCGTCCCGGAGGAGGACCAGTTAGGAGCACAACTGGCATCCGTGTGGAGGAGAGTGAAACAGCGCTTGCTAAACGTAGGTGCAAGGTACAAACGAGTGGCTGACAGTAAACGTGTGACAGGTCCGGACCTGAGTGTGGGTGACTGGGTGTGGTTGCCCACAAAAAACATAAAACTCAAGATTCCATCCTTGAAATTGGGTCCAAGGTTTATTGGTCCATTTAGGGTTGCCGCCATCATTAACCCGGTAGCCTACCATTTGGCGCTCACTACGGTATATAAAATACACAACGTGTTCCACAGATCTTTATTAAAAAAGATGGTGGGTTCTGTGGACACGGCGCCTATGCAACCTCCAGTTTTGGTGGATGGCAATTTGGAGTTTGAAGTCTCCAAGGTGGTTGACTCTCGAGTAGTGCGCCGCACATTACAGTACCTGGTACACTGGCGTGGTTATGGGCCGGAAGAGAGGTCCTGGGTACCAGCCTCGGACATACATGCGGACCGGCTGGTCAGTATGTTTCACCGCCGCCATCCGGACAAGCCGGGTCCTATAAGTCGTGAGGGCCCTGGGATCCCTCGTAGAAGGCGGGGTACTGTCATGTCGGATGCTGTTCACAGTAGGGCGTCCGACAGACAGCGGTAATTCCACATACGTCCACTACACGCTCAGTGGCGTCGGCTAGACTTTATCCAGCTTGCTCGGGGTTAAGCTAGCTGGTAATTTGGTTGGAGGCTGGGTCATGCCCACGGCCTTTAAATAGTAGTGCTGGACTTTGGGCGTCGCCGATTATAGCTTGTGCTTTGTGCCTAGCGATTCCGGTCTTGAGTGATGGTCTTGTTGTAGGAATATCGTATCTGGTGGTGTATTATCCTTTGTCATATTCCTCCTTCCTATATTTGTATTTGTTTTGCCCTGTGCACACTATAGTGTATTCCTGTGTGTCTGCGGTGTGGTGCGTTTTTCAGTTTTCCCTGTCTGTGCTTTCTGTGGGGATTGGTGTGTGGTCTCTTCACTGGGTTGCAGGTGGTGGTTTCAGCTTAGGGCTGAAACAGGAGACAGGGTCAGGTCTGGCGGCCCAGACATGCACACCTTTAGTGTGACCTCTGGGAAAGCGTCAGATAGGGTTTCCCTAGCCTGAGGGATATCGCAGGAGCCCGGGTAACCAGCCTTAGTCTACCCAGTACTCCCGTGACAGTCATGCCTTGAAGCAAAGAGGGGTCCCCTTACCAGGTAACACCAGCATCCAACACTTTCCTACTCCAGACCAGAAGAGGGCGCTCTAACACCTGATTTCAGGGGAGCTTCCCTATAAGTCCTGGCCTGAAGGCAGAGTTAGTCAGTAAAAGTCTAGTCTGAGAGGAGGGAGAGAAAGAAAAGAAGTTGAGGAGAACCTGGGGAGTGGAGTTGTAGTCAGGCTCATCCCAGAAGAGAGCGCTGACAAAGAGGATGCCAGAGTCCTTGGCTGTGTGGGTGCTGTACGCCCCAACAGCCGAATCTGGAGTGCAGGGAACTGCAAGCTCCCTGGCCACATTGAATGCCTGGAGGCACCGCAGCAGACCAAGAGCTGGGGCTGCCAGTAAAAAGGCAGTGCCCATAATAGGCTCACGCTGCCTGCCATACAGGTTAGAAGCAACACACAGGAGCGGGACTGTGCAGAGCTTAAAGCAGCAAGGACCTAGAGTATAGCGCAGAAGGAATCCCTCTAAACCCACCTGGCTAGGTGGATCCCAAGTTGTTCCAGGCTGCCTGGACCCCATCATCATCTGTTATCCGTGCCCCGGACTGCATCTGCAACTGATATGTAAAGGTAAAGGAAACTGCAATCCTCGTGTCCTTCAGTCATTCCCTGCACCGTCAGTCCTGCATCCCATCATCTACAATCTTTTACCAACTGCACCAGTAGCCCTGGGGCCCTGCTCCACCTGTGGGGAGCAGAACCATCGCAACTGCATTACCATCGGCCCCAGCAGTCCCCTTAAGCAGCTACGGCCATCCATTGCCAAACACCACAGGTGGCGTCATGAACTAACTCCCTATAGACTTTATTCCCTCTTCATTCCCATTTTTATTGGACGCCCAGGGCCACAGACCGGGTCACTGCTGCCGTGACCACCCCCTTAAGAACCGTCGGACCTGGTTCTGAGTACCCCATGACCCTAGCAGGCGCTCCAAATGTATATTAATGCCCATCTGAAACACGCTGCTTCTTTGTGTAGCACCATGGGAAAGTCTAAAGAAATCAGCCAAGATGTCAGGAAGAGAATTGTGGACTTGCAAAAGTTTGCCTCATCCTTGGGTACAATTTCAAGATACCTCGTTCATCTGTACAAACAATTACATGCAAATAAAAACAAGATGGGAATGTTCAGCCATCATACCGCTCAGGAAGGACTTGGAATTTTGCAAAGAACTGTTAGGCAGGGGGGAGTAACGATCACGGTCGCAGAGGTTGCGATTGGGCAAGTTCAGGTTAGGGACCCGCTGATGCTAGCGCAAATTTCAACTGGATGTGCGTTCTCAGATGCACATGCTGCTGAAGTGTATTGCAGCATTGCAATACACACTGACGGCCAATCAGAGGCCAGCATCATGAGCGAATCCATGGAAGTTTGGGTTCTGGTACCCAACCAGAACTTTATTGCAAAGTTCAGTTCTGGTAGCAGAAGTTGACCCAAACTTGAACCTGAACACCAACCCCATTGAAAACAATGGTGACTCACACTTTGGAGCTAAAGAAAAAAATTCTCTCTCACTTTTACGTTCAGGTTCGCTCATCTCTAACTATAATAAGATAAAAATAAAATGTATAATTTTTTTCAATAATTAAAATGTCTTACTTTGATAAACCTTTATAACATAAAAATGTTGTTGATTGTTATGCATTGACCTATTATTGTTAATCATTATTTTTTTTTAAATATATAAACAGTTTTCCCTGGAATTACAAAAAAAAAACCTGTAAAAAAATAATCCAAATAAACTGGAACAAAATGGACTGTTTTCTTTGATACACCAAGAATTTTTGATGATATCCTACTAATTAGGAAAGTGCAAATGATCAAAAATAATCACATGGGTTAAATAAATGTTCCATGAGAAATACAATTAAAAAGTTTATTTTTTGTGTATGTTTTGCCTTGAAGACAATTAAAGGCACTAAGTCATAAAAATCAGTTAGTTCTATGTTAACTTTTCAATTATTTATTGCTTTGATCACATTCAAAAAATAAAATTTGTTGTCCAAATTGACTAGAATTTTGTATTTAGTTTTGCAGTTTTATATGTTTCTGGATAAATATTTACTGGTTTGTTTAAATGTGAATTTCGCAAAATTAAAGGAGTAACGCAACACAAGGCGAACGATTTCTTCACGGGGTAAAATGGTTAGGAGAAAAGAATAAAAGGATCACTAGGAAAAGAATAAAGCAAGAAAGCAAAAATTGCACTGCCTTAGAATTGTTTTCAACGTAATGAAATGGCAATATGATATGGCAAGAAGAAGAATGAAGATTCTAAACTTAAAAGTTAGTCGGGCAGGCTAAAAAACCAAAACAGATTCAAAGTTCATAATCATAGACCAACATTTATAGATAAGTAAGAAGGTAAGTTGGTAAATAGATATGAAATCCACAAATGGATAGATTGTATTTTCAGCATGTATCAATGACATATTAAAAAGTAAAAAATATAATGCAGGAGAATTTTATTAAATAGTGACTTTAATAAAGGATAACATGAATAATTAAAACACTTATTTTTTGTGTATTTTCAATGAAACAATGATTTCACATCCATGTAACCGTCACCTATAGATAACAGATAGATAAATAAAGGAGATATGTAGAAAGATATATATATGAGAAGGATTAGAGATTAAAGACACAGATATGTATGAGAGATTAATAGACAAACACTTAAATAGACAATTAGAGATGGATAGATAGATAATAGATGATAGATAGATGATAGACAATAGATAGATAATAGATAAATAGACAATAGATAAAGAGATAGATGATAGATAATAGATATGAGGTAGATATATCTATCATCTATCTATCATCTATCTATCATCTATCATATATCTCATATTTATCTTTTATCTGTGATAGCTAGACAATAGATAGAGATATCACCTTATGCACCAGGAAAAGAACTCATTCCATTCAGAGATGTGATGAAATATATCTGTGCTCCAGAAGTCAGATTCTTATTTCTCTCGCCAGCAGGATTGCCCCCTTTCCCCCCACCCAACATAACCAAGAATGGGATGCGTCAGCCTACCTTCCCAAGAAGAACAAGTGGCCAAGTTTCTTCGTCACAGAGCTCTGACCTGCGCTGCCTTCTTGGGGCCTTCACCTAAAATTCAGAGATTGTTGAACAAAAACAGCTTGGAGCAATTCGCATAAAACAGATCCAAATGGAGAAGATCAGGTTTCCCTGCTGGGAGAGAGTGCGGCAGGAGCACAGGATGGTGTCTGTAGAGGGGATGTCTCCACAAACCCATTTATGTTAGATTTTTTTTTTTTAATCATCTTTACTTATTTAACCTCCATAAGGGCCGATGGATGTGTGAGCGTCCCTGCTGCCACTAATCTCATAGGATATCCCTGGGTGACTTTTGAAGAAGAAGTGCATGTTAGTTTGTAATTCCCCCTTTAAATTCCTGATAGGATCAGGAAAAAGATAAAAAAGGGCATTTCCTCCTTTAAAATTTAGTTTTACCTGTTGTTTAGTTATATCTGTGTCTGTGAAAGCTGGCAACTAATGTGGCCTTTATTACAGGACGTGGAATGGGAGCAGGTATTGTGGCAGCCTAGGTACATAAAAGGGACCTAGAGGAGTCTGAAGTCTGCGCTACAGGGGACGCTGAGGTAGCAGTTACATCCAGGACCTTGTGTCAGGAGAAGTCCAAGAGGGGGTCCGAAGTCCGCTCTACAGGGGGAGCTGATATAGCAGTTATATCCAGAACCTTGTGCCTAGGGGGTCCAAAGTCTGTTCTACAGGGGGAGCTGAGGTAGCAGTTACATCCAGAACCTTGTGCCTAGGCGGTCCGAAGTCTGTTCTACAGGGGGAGCTGAAGTAGCAGTTACATCCAGGACCTTGTGTGGAGAAGTCCTAGAGGTGATATGAAGTCCGCTCTACAGAGGGAGCAGAGGTAGCAGTTACATCCAAGACCTTGTGTCAGGAGAAGTCCAAGAGGGGGTCTGAAGTCCAGTCTACAGGGGGAGCTGAGGTAGCAGTTACATCCAGGACATTGTGCCTAGGGGGGTCCGAAGTCCGCTCTACAGGGGAAGCTGAGGAAGCAGTTACATCCAGGACCTTGTGTCAGGAGAAGTCCAAGAGGGGGTCCGAAGTCCGGTCTACAGGGGGAGCTGAGGTAGCAGTTACATCTACGACCTTGTGAGGAGAAGTCCTAGAGGGGATATGAAGTCCACTCTACAGAGGGAGCTGAGGTAGCAGTTACATCCAGAACCTTGTGCCTAGGGGGTCCGAAGTCTGTTCTACAGGAGGAGCTGAAGTAGCAGTTACATCCAGGACCTTGTGTCAGGAGAAGTCCAAGAGGGCGTCCGAAATCCGCTCTATGGGGGAAGCTGAGGAAGCAGTTACATCCAGAACCTTGTGTCAGGAAAAGTCCAAGAGGGGGTCCGAAGTCCGCTCTACAGGGGGAGCTGATATAGCAGTTACATCCAGAACCTTGTGCCCAGGGCCGGACTGGGACTAAAATTCAGCCCTGGCATTTGAAGTTACACAGGCCCACTTGTCACATGGTGACTGTATAATATCTTTGTACACTTGTAGGCAGGGCCGGTTTTAGGCAAAGTGGGGCCCTAGGCAAAGTTTAAAGTGGGTCCCCAAATGCTAATATATTGCACATCACACAAAAGCCTTTCTGTTGTATTTACGTGCGCTGAGTTCAGGCCGCTAAACGAGTTTGATCGACAATACTGAAGTTGTTCAACGCTTGTTTCCCGGCCTCTTTCCACCAGCTGAGGAATAATGATGAGACAGAACGATCACTAATAGATCACCATACAGTATCATGTTTTCAGCAGCACATCTACAGTTTACACTGGCAATGTGCTGCTGACAACAAGGCTTTTTGTTCCAGCAAAAACAATCCGAATATGCAGCATTTTACTTGTTTAGTAAAATACACCCCATAGTCCTCCATATATTATAATGTGCTCCATAGTCCTCCATATAGTATAATACACTCCCTATAGTCCTCCATATATTAAAATACACTGCTCAGTCCTCCACATAGTATAATACACTCCTCATAGTCCTCCATATAGCATAATACAATACTCATAGTCCTCCATATAGCATAATACAATCCTCATAGTGCTCCATATAGTATAATGCACCGCCACAGTCATCCATGTAGTACAATTCACTTCCCATAGTATAATGCACCCCATAGTTCTTCATATAGTATAACGTATTCCCCATAGTCCTCGATACAGTATAATGCAGCCCACATATAGTATAATGCAGCCACCCCAGAGTATAATGCAGCCACCCCAGAGTATAATGCAGCCACCCCACAGAGTATAATGCAGCCACCCCAGAGTATGTAACCCCCATAGAATATAATACAGCCCACCTCCCCATAATATATAATGTAGCCCCCCATAGAATATAATGCAGCCCCCCATAGTATATAACGCAGCCTCCCCCATAGAATATAATATACCCCCACAATAGTATATAACACAGCCACATAGTACATAACATGGCCTCCCCCATAGAATATAATATACTCCCCATAGTATATAGCAAAGCCCGCATATTATATAGCACAAAACCGCATAGTATACAGCACAGCCTGCATACTATAGCACAGCTCGCGTAGTAGATAACACAGCCCACACAGCAGTATTCAGCACAGACCACACAGTAGTATACAGCACAGACCACACAGTAGTATACAGCACAGCCCACGTAGAAGTATACAGCACAGTCCACACAGTAGTATACAGCACAGCCCACAGAGTAATATATACAGCACAGCCCACAAAGTAATATATACAGCACAGCCCACAAAGTAATATATACAGCACAGCCCACAGAGAACTATATACAGCACAGCCCACAGAGAACTATATAAAGCACAGCCCAGAGTACTATATACAGCACAGCCCAGAGTACTATATAAAGCACAGCCCAGAGAGTACTATATACAGCACAGCCCAGAGAGTACTATATACAGCACAGCCCAGAGAGTACTATATACAGCACAGCCCAGAGAGTACTATATACAGCACAGCCCACAGAGTACTATATACAGCACAGCCCACAGAGTACTATACACAGCACAGCCCACAGAGTACTATATACAGCACAGCCCACAGAGTACTATATACAGCACAGCTCACAGAGTACTATATACAGCACAGCCCACAGAGAACTATATACAGCACACAGTAGTATACAGCACAGAGCACAGCCCACAGAGAACTATATACAGCCCACAGTAGTATACAGCACAGAGCACAGCCCACAGAGAACTATATACAGCACAGAGCACAGCCCACAGAGAACTATATACAGCCCACAGTAGCATACAGCACAGAGCACAGCCCACAGATAACTATATACAGCCCACAGTAGTATACAGCACAGAGCACAGCCCACAGAGAACTATATACAGCACAGAGCACAGCCCACAGAGAACTATATACAGCCCACAGTAGCATACAGCACAGAGCACAGCCCACAGATAACTATATACAGCCCACAGTAGTATACAGCACAGAGCACAGCCCACAGAGAACTATATACAGCACAGAGCACAGCCCACAGAGAACTATATACAGCCCACAGTAGCATACAGCACAGAGCACAGCCCACAGATAACTATATACAGTCCACAGTAGTATACAGCACAGAGCACAGCCCACAGAGAGCTATATACAGCCCACAGTAGTATACAGCACAGAGCACAGCCCACAGAGAACTATATACAGCCCACAGCAGTATACAGCACAGAGCACAGCCCACAGAGAACTATATACAGCCCACAGCAGTATACAGCACAGAGCACAGCCCACAGAGAACTATATATAGCACAGAGCACACAGTAGTATACAGCACAGAGCACAGCCCACAGAGAGCTATATACAGCCCACAGCAGTATACAGCACAGAGCACAGCCCACAGAGAACTATATATAGCACAGAGCAGACAGTAGTATACAGCACAGAGCACAGCCCACAGAGAGCTATATACAGCCCACAGCAGTATACAGCACAGAGCACAGCCCACAGAGAGCTATATACAGCCCACAGCAGTATAGAGCACAGAGCACAGCCCACAGAGAACTATATACAGCCCACAGCAGTATACAGCACAGAGCACAGCCCACAGAGAACTATATACAGCCCACAGCAGTATACAGCACAGAGCACAGCCCACAGAGAACTATATACAGCCCACAGCAGTATACAGCACAGAGCACAGCCCACAGAGAACTATATACAGCCCACAGCAGTATACAGCACAGAGCACAGCCCACAGAGAACTATATACAGCCCACAGTAGTATACAGCACAGAGCACAGCCCACAGAGAGCTATATACAGCACAGAGCACAGCCCACAGAGAACTATATACAGCCCACAGTAGCATACAGCACAGAGCACAGCCCACAGATAACTATATACAGCCCACAGTAGTATACAGCACAGAGCACAGCCCACAGAGAACTATATACAGCACAGAGCACAGCCCACAGAGAACTATATACAGCCCACAGTAGCATACAGCACAGAGCACAGCCCACAGATAACTATATACAGCCCACAGTAGTATACAGCACAGAGCACAGCCCACAGAGAACTATATACAGCACAGAGCACAGCCCACAGAGAACTATATACAGCCCACAGTAGCATACAGCACAGAGCACAGCCCACAGATAACTATATACAGTCCACAGTAGTATACAGCACAGAGCACAGCCCACAAAGAGCTATATACAGCCCACAGTAGTATACAGCACAGAGCACAGCCCACAGAGAACTATATACAGCCCACAGCAGTATACAGCACAGAGCACAGCCCACAGAGAACTATATACAGCCCACAGCAGTATACAGCACAGAGCACAGCCCACAGAGAACTATATATAGCACAGAGCACACAGTAGTATACAGCACAGAGCACAGCCCACAGAGAGCTATATACAGCCCACAGCAGTATACAGCACAGAGCACAGCCCACAGAGAACTATATATAGCACAGAGTAGACAGTAGTATACAGCACAGAGCACAGCCCACAGAGAACTATATATAGCACAGAGCAGACAGTAGTATACAGCACAGAGCACAGCCCACAGAGAGCTATATACAGCCCACAGCAGTATACAGCACAGAGCACAGCCCACAGAGAGCTATATACAGCCCACAGCAGTATAGAGCACAGAGCACAGCCCACAGAGAACTATATACAGCCCACAGCAGTATACAGCACAGAGCACAGCCCACAGAGAACTATATACAGCCCACAGCAGTATACAGCACAGAGCACAGCCCACAGAGAACTATATACAGCCCACAGCAGTATACAGCACAGAGCACAGCCCACAGAGAACTATATACAGCCCACAGCAGTATACAGCACAGAGCACAGCCCACAGAGAGCTATATACAGCCCACAGCAGTATACAGCACAGAGCACAGCCCACAGAGAGCTATATACAGCCCACAGTAGTATACAGCACAGAGCACAGCCCACAGAGAGCTATATACAGCCCACAGTGGTATACAGCACAGAGCACAGCCCACACAGAACTATATACAGCCCACAGTAGTATACAGCACAGAGCACAGCCCACAGAGAACTATATACAGCCCACAGCAGTATACAGCACAGAGCACAGCCCACAGAGAACTATATACAGCCCACATCTCTTCTCTTCCTCCCCTCCCCTCCTCCGAGAATGGCCCCACAGTCCAGAAAAAAAAACTCTCCTCACCTCTCCTCGTGCCCAGCGTTGCTTCCTGGTTCCTGCTCCTGTCTCAGCAGCTGCAGTCTGCCCGGGACACAGCAGGTGCGCGATGATATGACATCATCGCGCACCCGCAGTGTCAGAGGCAGAGCGGGGAATGATGGGAGAGGAGCGTCTGTAGACGCTCTCTCCTCCATCATTGCATTCAACTGTACCGGCGTCTATACGCCGGTATAGTTGAATGCGACGGCGGGGGCGGCGGATTGAGCGGCCCACCACTGGCACCGGCCCTTCTGGCATTTGCCAGAAGTGCCCTATGGCCAGTCCGGCCCTGCTTGTGCCTAGGGGGTCCAAAGTCTGTTCTACAGGGGGAGGTGAGGTAGCAGTTACATCCAGGACCTTGTGTGGAGAAGTCCTAGAGGTAATATATGAAGTCCGCTCTACACAGGGAGCTGAGGTAGCAGTTACATCCAGAACCTTGTGCCTAGGCGGTCCGAAGTCTGTTCTACTGGGGGAGCTGAAGTAGCAGTTACATCCAAGACCTTGTGTCAGGAGAAGTCCAAGAGGGGGTCCGAAGTCTGCTCTACAGAGGGAGCAGAGGTAGCAGTTACATCCAAGACCTTGTGTCAGGAGAAGTCAAAGAGGGGGTCCGAAGTCCAGTCTACAGGGGGAGCTGAGGTAGCAGTTACATCCAGGACATTGTGCCTAGGGGGTCCGAAGTCCGCTCTACAGGGGAAGCTGAGGAAGCAGTTACATCAAGGACCTTGTGTCAGGAGAAGCCCAAGAGGGCGTCCGAAGTCCGGTTTACAGGGGGAGCTGAGGTAGCAGTTACATCCAGGATATTGTGCCTAGGGGGTCCAAAGTCCGCTCTACAGGGGAAGCTGAGGAAACAGTTACATCCAGGACCTTGTGTCAGGGGAAGTCCAAGAGGGGGTCCGAAGTCAGGTCTACAGGGGGAGCTGAAGTAGCAGTTACATCCAGGACCTTGTGCCTAGGGGGTCCGAACTCCGCTCTACAGGGGAAGCTGAGGAAGCAGTTATATCCAGGATCTTGTATCAGGAGAAGTCCAAGAGGGGGTCCAAAGTCTGGTCTACAGGGGGAGCTGAGGTAGCAGTTACATCCAAGACCTTGTGCCTAGGGGGTCTGAAGTCCACTCTACAGTGGGAGCTGAGGTAACAGTTATATCCAGGACCTTGTGCTAGTAGAAGTCCAAGAGGGGGTCCGAAGTCCCCTCTACAGGGGATGCAGTCACAAAGCACTATGGAACGCATGCTCTGTCTGCAACAAACTGCCATTTATCCATGACCTCTTCATCACCAGCAAAGTCTCCTTCCTTGGCATCACTGAAACCTGGCTCACCCCCTCTGACTCAGCCTCTCCAGCTGCGCTTTCCTATGGCGGATTCCACCTCTCTCACACCCCTCGCCCCAGCAACAAATGTGGTGGAGGGGATGGCTTGCTCCTGTCTGACACCTGCTCCTTTACTCCAATCCCGCTACCACCCTCCGCTACTCTTCCCTCGTTTGAGGTGCACTCCATCTGCATCTATTCCCCCTCCAACCTCCAGCTGGCTGTCATCTACCACCCCCCAGAACTAGCCATCTCCACCTTTCTCGTCCTCTTCACCACCTGGCTACTTCATTTCCTCTCTACTGACATCCCCACTATCATCATGGGTGATTTCAATATCCCCATTGACACTTCCACCTCAGCTGCCTCTAAACTTTTAATCGCTCACTGCCTCCTTTGGCCTCACTCAATGGCCCTCTGAGGCCACTCACAAAGATGGTCACACATTGGACCTCATCTTCACCCGCCTCTGCTCCCTTACTAATCTCACTAACCCACCCCTCCCCCTGTCTGACCACAACCTACTGACATGCTCTTCCCTCTCCTCTCCTAGTGTGCAACTCCTGCTCCTCAAACTCACTCACCCTCGTGGAAATCTCAAACACCTCAACTTACAATCACTCTCTGAGTCCCTTCTCCCTCTTACAGACATAGCCTTCCTTCATGACACATGCTGCTGCCACTTTTTATAACACCACAATAACAGCAACACTCGATTTGGCCACCCCGCTCATGCATAGCAAAACTCATACACTCAACAGGCCTGACCAAAGAACTGAGACGGGCCTCCAGGATCGCTGAGCGGAGATGGAAGCGATCCCGCTTCGCCGACCACTTCACTGCATACAAGCAGTCCCTCACCAGCTTCAAGTCCACGCTCACTGCCGCAAAACAAACTTCTCATCTCTCATATCCTCCCTGTCTCACGACCCTAAACAGCTTTTCAACACTTTCAATTCTCTACTCCGTCCCCCTGCACCCCCTCCCTCTCCTCTCATTTCTACTGAAGACTTTGCCTCCGTCTTTAAACAGAAGATCAATACGATCAGAGAAAGCTTTGGCCCACAGCGCCCAACGCCCCTCTTAGCTGCTCAACCCTGTTCCTCTAAAACCAGCTTCTCCACCATGGCAGAAGATCAGCTCTCCACCCTCCTGTCAAGATCACACCTCACCACCTGCACGCTTGACCCGCTCCCGTCCCATCTCATCCCTAACCTTGATATGGTCTTTATCCCAACCCTAACACACCTCTTCAACCTCTCACTCACAACAGGTGTCTTCCCCTCAGCCTTCAAACATGCCAAGATCACACCCTTCCTCAAAAAGCCCTCCCTCGACCCATCCTCTGTGTCTAGCCATCGCCCAATATCTCTTCTCCCTTATGCCTCAAAATTACTGGAACAACACGTCCATCTTGAACTGTCCTTCCACCTCTCCTCCTGCACCCTCTTTGACCGGTTACAATCTGGCTTCCGACCCCATCACTCAACTGAAACTGCCCTAACTAAAGTCACCAATGACCTTCTAACCACCAAGAGCAAGCGACACTACTCTGTCCTCTTTCTCCTGGACCTGTCTTCTGCCTTAGACACTGTGGACCACTCCCTTCTGCTAAAGATCCTCTCATCTCTTGGCATCACAGACTGGGCCCTATTCTGGATCTTGTCATATCTGACAGACCAAACATTCAGTGTCTCCCTCCCCCACGCCTCCTCCTCACTTCGCCCCTTGTCTGTCGGTATTCCTCAAGGCTCTGTTCTATAACCCCTACTCTTCTCCATCTACCTTCGGCCTGGGACAGCTCATAGAATCCCACGGTATGCAGTATCATATCTACGCTGAGGACATGCAGATCTACCTATCTGGACCTGACCTCACCTCCTTACTTAACAAAATCCCACACTGTCTGTCTGCTATCCCGGCCTTCTTTTCTGCTCGATTTCTAAAACTGAACATGGACAAAACAGAATTCATCATCTTTCCCCCATCTAACTCTACCCCTCCACCAGACCTATCCATCAATGTCAATGGCTCCTCACTTTCCCCAGTCCCACATGCCTGGTGCCTCGGAGTGATCCTCGACTCTGCCCTCTCTTTCAAGCCACATATCCAAGCCCTTGCCTCCTCCTGCCATCTCAAACTCAAAAATATTTCCCGGATCTGCACATTCCTTGACCGCGACACCACAAAAACACTAGTGCATGCCCTTATCTCCTGCCTTGACTACTGCAACCTCCTACTCTCTGGCCTCCCCTCTAGCACTCTGGCACCACTCCAATCCATCCTACACTCTGCTGCCCGACTAATCTACCTGTCTCCCCACTATTCCCCAGCCTCTTCCCTATGCCAACCCCTTCACTGGCTTCCTATCACCCAGAGACTCCAGTTCAAAACCCTCACAATGACATACAAAGTCATCCACAACTTGTCTCCTCCATACATCTGTGACATGGTCTCCCGCTACCTACCTACATGCAACCTCCGATCCTCTCAAGACCTCCTTCTCTACTCCCCTCTCATCTCTTCTTCCCACAACCGCATCCAAGACTTCTCCCGTGCTTCCCCCATACTCTGGAACTCTCTACCCCAACACATCAGAGTCTCTCCTACCATTGAAGCCTTCAAAAAGAACCTGAAGATTCACCTCTTCTGACAAGCCTACAGCCTGCAGTGATCCTCAACTTACTGAAGCGCCACACAACCAGCTCTACCATCTCCTAGTGTATGCTCACCCATCCCCTGCAGACTGTGAGCCCTCGTGGGCAGGGTCCTACCTCCTTTTGTACCTTTTTGCTCTTGTTTAATGTATTTGTCTATATTTGCCCCCTTTTTCATATGTAAAGCGCTATGGAATAAATGGCGCTATAAAAATGTATAATAATAATAAAAATAGATTTGCATTGACTATCATTAACTTTTGCTGGATGATAACCAATAGGGCTGCTCTTATAGGTCTGCTGAGATAGACATGTTGATGTCTGGGAGAGCTAGGTGACTACCATTATAGCTGCCATTGTTACTTTGTTGAGGTTTTCCTCCAATCTCATTTCTCAAATCATCAATCTGCATCTTTTTGTGGGCAAATGGGTGACAACCATGATTACAGCATTGGGGGCAGTATCGGACAAAGAGTACCCATTACTGACACATCCTTTATTCCTTCCCTATGTACAAGGAAGATATCGGGTGAACAGGAGCAGAGTTTGCTCCAAACAGGGTTATACAACCAGCTCCTGCCTCTATGTCTGACAGCAGCATTTAGGTGGCACAATCCTGGGGGACGCATTTGCAGCGCCCCAGAGTCCTGGTCGTTGCAGTACTGTGGCTCCGCCACTATAGGGAGCTACGGTGCGTCCGATGGCACTGAAGGAGTTCATCTGATCAGGTATCACAGACACCAATACATTTCACAGCTGGGCCTCCGGGGGGAGCTAAGGGTGCTATTCATTAGGCCACTCCCCACCATAGTGGGTAAACTGGGGGTCAGGCAGGAAGTTAGATCAGAAAAGCTGACTGAGTTGGAACCAGGCAACACCTTGTGGCAGAGGGTGTTGTGGGGGAAGATACAGTAGGGTCTCTGTCAGGGGTGTCAGTTTTTAACTGTTTGTTTCCTGTTTGGCTGCTAAACCCGCTTAGGGTAAACTCTTAAAGGGATCCCTTTGTTGACCCGGGATCCCTATTGTTTTTGGTTATTTTCTATTTTTTCTACGTTATTTAAAAAACTGCTGAAATCATGAACAGTGCATGATCCGAACTTCTTGTATATAGTTTGCACCTTATTAAAGGCGCTCCCTACTGGTTTTACTTAAAGAAGGACTCTTTGTGAAGATACCGCACTGGAACCTTTGCTGAGTATGGACTGGTAGCTTGAGAAGATACGCTACCTCATAGAGACTTGGTCCCCTCTTAAAGGGGATGTTCAATTGTTACGCTTAAACTGTGATATTGCTTTAAGACAGGAAGCAATAATGTCTTGACCAAAGGAAATGATGATAATGTTTATATGAGAAAAGTTATATGTGTTTAATTAGTTAAATGTGAAGAAATACTGATGATGTGCTCTGAGAAGTAAAAGGTGAAAGATAGAAGAAGGATGCAGTGGACCCGTAGGGATAGACGTGGTGTCCAGCATGCATGATAGAAAGAAAGATAATGAGAAGGCTTAATGTTCAATAGAAAATGTTTTGATAATGCTGATAGATAGTTAGGATAGAAGGTAAACCCTGAGTCCTCATAGGAGTCATGTAGAGATGACTTAGTGCTCTTAAACTGAAAGTAATGTTATGTTATATACTGTGTATAGTAGTTGAAAAGGCAGTAGGCCCTGGCTGAACGGGGCGGTCCTGTAACAGAAAGGAGAGGCAGTAGGTCTGGTGCCGATAGGACAGGCGGTCCTGCAGATTTAAAGAAGGAGAATGAAAAAGTTAAAATACCTTATAATGTGATTATAGGAAGGTCTTTAGTGGATTAAGAGTGTATGTCCTTAAAGGCAAAGTTAAATTATTGTTCAACAATTTTTGCACTTAGTAGAATACCCGGTTGGGTAAGAAAAGTTAATTATAGCATGTTGCTATGATATTTTACCATGTTTGTAACGTTTAAGTGTCCTCACCTCCCATAAAGGGAAGCTCTGTTCAAATATGCTTATTGTCATTGCACTCAACAAAATTGTATGTCTTTTTGCTAACTTGTATTGTTGTTTTCTTCCCAGTCCCGGAGTACTGTGTTTAACCAGGGGGGAGTGCAGCGCCCCAGAGTCCTGGTCGTTGCAGTACTGTGGCTCCGCCACTATGGGGAGCTACGGTGCGTCCGATGGCACTGAAGGAGTTCATCTGATCAGGTATCACAGACACCAATACATTTCACAGCTGGGCCTCCGGGGGGAGCTAAGGGTGCTATTCATTAGGCCACTCCCCACCATAGTGGGTAAACTGGGGGTCAGGCAGGAAGTTAGATCAGAAAAGCTGACTGGGTTGGAACCAGGCAACACCTTGTGGCAGAGGGTGTTGTGGGGGAAGATACAGTAGGGTCTCTGTCAGGGGTGGGATCCTGACAGAGGCTTGGCAACTTGAACGAACGTAACGGGACCGCGCCTGCTCCGGGTAGCGGCGGTGCCCAAGGAAGGACTAGAAGCGAGATAGATTGTGCTGAGTGAGAAACGAGATCAAGCAAAAGGAGAAATACCAGTAGGGGTCGTGCTGTAAGACCGGAGCAACACCCTACTGAGGCACATTACCGGTGGCCGGAACGCCGAGGGAGTATCATAACAATCAGCTTCAAGCAATACTCTAAACAGCGGCAGGACAGTCAGTTTAAGGCGGGCTGTCTAACACATATCACCTATGCAGTCTTGGGGGGCAACTTGTGGAGAGGGGCGACTCTAGGGTCCCGGAAGAGCTCCGAGCCTACCCGTCAAACGGGTGCCGTTCCAACCAGAACATCAGGGAGGGACGGAGGATTAGAAGAACATCATTTAATCGAGTTGTGAGGGAACTTAAGAAACAGACACAACGGTTGTGGGGGACTTTCCGTAAGCACAGCAGGGAAGGACCACAACACATAGCGCTAGAAGGAAGGCACCGATTTCCACCTGTGAGGAGAACTCTGGAGGTGCCATTGGACCGGCCGGACTTGCGCAGCCTGGTGAACCGTATTCTGGACTGAGGACCCAGAGATCTTCAGTAAAGAGGTAAAGAGACTGCAACCTGGTGTCCTCGTTATTTACTGCACCGCACCACCACAGCCTCACCCCCCATCTACATCACCCGCACCTGCTATTCACTGTGCGCCCCACGGCAGGGTCACGGACCGGGGCCTAGCCGCCGTGACAACCCCAGAGCAGAGACTCACACAGGCCCGGTACCGGGTACCCCTCGGCCCTGCGGCGGTGGGGGCGCTACAAACTTGGCGTCACGAACAGGATCTACTCAAGCCTGAAGAATCAGGTCATGTGTGCCTAGGAACTGTGATTTACTGTGCTCGGACTGTACTTTGTTGCAAAGACTGTGCTGTGCCATTTACCGCCAAAAATCCGCCGCCATTACAGCGCAGGAGAAGAAGAAGGGCGTGAAGTGGGTGTAGACAAGCTGGAGGGCGCGAACAGCAATGGCCGCCCAGTCTAAATATTTCTGTGTCCTGAGGACGTGTCCGTCAGTGGCTGAGGTCCGCCTCCTGATCTTGTTTGGAGGGTGGAGACCATGGAGACGGGGCCGCCCACGAAAGAGACCGCGGGAAGAGAACATTGGAGGAAAGGCAAAGATGGCGACACCAGGAACACCGCGTGGGACTGACCCGATCCGGCCTGAGGCTGCGCAACCCGACACAGCCCCGGAAGCGCCAACGCTGTGGGGTCTGACCCTCACGGAGTTACCGATGGGCCGACCCCCTTTGCCGCTGTCTGAGGAGTGTGTGGCTGCAGCCGAGGCCCGCCAGCTAGCCTGCCGGCTGGAGGCTGATGCCCGCGTGCTTACTCGGCTGGGCCAGCCCACGGAGGTCCGGTTGTCCCCTGTTCCCTCCCACTTGGCCGCGGCTGGGAGTACGCTACAGACGCCGGGCCTAAAGATCATGCCGGACGCCGAACGTCTACGGCGTCTGATGGCAGCGTGGCAGAGCCGGCCCCAACCTGCAGCGCCGATTGACTTGGTCAGAGCCCCGGAGATCCCGCCATCACACTGGGGTGTGGTAGTGTCTTTTAACTCCCGGCACGGGAGAGGAGTCATTCAGGAGATTGGGGAGCCGCTGCAGGTCCGTGTCGATCGGGAGGAGGTGGAGCCCTGCAGCAGGAGGTTCGCTCGTGATCTGGAGCCGGGCGACGCTGTGACCTACACGAGGTGGAGGAGGGAAGCTGGTGGGACGGGTTGGATAGCCCGAGGCGTACAGCGATGCATTGCCCTCCAGGCTGCTGCCGGAACACCGGAAGAAGATGATCCCGTAAAGGGGGCAGCAGAGCCCGGCCCCGCAGAACCTCAAGAAGCCCGGCCTCACCGTGCCCCGGAGGGACGTGTGCACCTGCCAGTGAGAAGGGCCTCCCGGCGAGGGATCTTATCGCTGCGGGGACCGGAACCGCGTCCTGGCTCACCAGTGCGATCCGTTGGCCTGGTGAGGCCAGATCGGAAACCACCCTGCTCCACAAAGGACGAGTAAGCATAATTGCTTTATTACTATGTACATAGTTTTTAACTGTTTGTTTCCTGTTTGGCTGCTAAACCCGCTTAGGGTAAACTCTTAAAGGGATCCCTTTGTTGACCCGGGATCCCTATTGTTTTTGGTTATTTTCTATTTTTTCTACGTTATTTAAAAAACTGCTGAAATCATGAACAGTGCATGATCCGAACTTCTTGTATATAGTTTGCACCTTATTAAAGGCGCTCCCTACTGGTTTTACTTAAAGAAGGACTCTTTGTGAAGATACCGCACTGGAACCTTTGCTGAGTATGGACTGGTAGCTTGAGAAGATACGCTACCTCATAGAGACTTGGTCCCCTCTTAAAGGGGATGTTCAATTGTTACGCTTAAACTGTGATATTGCTTTAAGACAGGAAGCAATAATGTCTTGACCAAAGGAAATGATGATAATGTTTATATGAGAAAAGTTATATGTGTTTAATTAGTTAAATGTGAAGAAATACTGATGATGTGCTCTGAGAAGTAAAAGGTGAAAGATAGAAGAAGGATGCAGTGGACCCGTAGGGATAGACGTGGTGTCCAGCATGCATGATAGAAAGAAAGATAATGAGAAGGCTTAATGTTCAATAGAAAATGTTTTGATAATGCTGATAGATAGTTAGGATAGAAGGTAAACCCTGAGTCCTCATAGGAGTCATGTAGAGATGACTTAGTGCTCTTAAACTGAAAGTAATGTTATGTTATATACTGTGTATAGTAGTTGAAAAGGCAGTAGGCCCTGGCTGAACGGGGCGGTCCTGTAACAGAAAGGAGAGGCAGTAGGTCTGGTGCCGATAGGACAGGCGGTCCTGCAGATTTAAAGAAGGAGAATGAAAAAGTTAAAATACCTTATAATGTGATTATAGGAAGGTCTTTAGTGGATTAAGAGTGTATGTCCTTAAAGGCAAAGTTAAATTATTGTTCAACAATTTTTGCACTTAGTAGAATACCCGGTTGGGTAAGAAAAGTTAATTATAGCATGTTGCTATGATATTTTACCATGTTTGTAACGTTTAAGTGTCCTCACCTCCCATAAAGGGAAGCTCTGTTCAAATATGCTTATTGTCATTGCACTCAACAAAATTGTATGTCTTTTTGCTAACTTGTATTGTTGTTTTCTTCCCAGTCCCGGAGTACTGTGTTTAACCAGGGGGGAGTGCAGCGCCCCAGAGTCCTGGTCGTTGCAGTACTGTGGCTCCGCCACTATGGGGAGCTACGGTGCATCCGATGGCACTGAAGGAGTTCATCTGATCAGGTATCACAGACACCAATACATTTCACAGCTGGGCCTCCGGGGGGAGCTAAGGGTGCTATTCATTAGGCCACTCCCCACCATAGTGGGTAAACTGGGGGTCAGGCAGGAAGTTAGATCAGAAAAGCTGACTGGGTTGGAACCAGGCAACACCTTGTGGCAGAGGGTGTTGTGGGGGAAGATACAGTAGGGTCTCTGTCAGGGGTGGGATCCTGACAGAGGCTTGGCAACTTGAACGAACGTAACGGGACCGCGCCTGCTCCGGGTAGCGGCGGTGCCCAAGGAAGGACTAGAAGCGAGATAGATTGTGCTGAGTGAGAAACGAGATCAAGCAAAAGGAGAAATACCAGTAGGGGTCGTGCTGCAACATCCTACTGAGGCGCACTACCGGTGGCCGGAACGCCGAGGGAGTATCATAACAATCAGCTTCAAGCAATACTCTAAACAGCGGCAGGACAGTCAGTTTAAGGCGGGCTGTCTAACACATATCACCTATGCAGTCTTGGGGGGCAACTTGTGGAGAGGGGCGACTCTAGGGTCCCGGAAGAGCTCCGAGCCTACCCGTCAAACGGGTGCCGTTCCAACCAGAACATCAGGGAGTGACGGAGGATTAGAAGAACATCATTTAATCGAGTTGTGAGGGAACTTAAGAAACAGACACAACGGTTGTGGGGGACTTTCCGTAAGCACAGCAGGGAAGGACCACAACACATAGCGCTAGAAGGAAGGCACCGATTTCCACCTGTGAGGAGAACTCTGGAGGTGCCATTGGACCGGCCGGACTTGCGCAGCCTGGTGAACCGTATTCTGGACTGAGGACCCAGAGATCTTCAGTAAAGAGGTAAAGACACTGCAACCTGGTGTCCTCGTTATTTACTGCACCGCACCACCACAGCCTCACCCCCCATCTACATCACCCGCACCTGCTATTCACTGTGCGCCCCACGGCAGGGTCATGGACCGGGGCCTAGCCGCCGTGACAACCCCAGAGCAGAGACTCACACAGGCCCGGTACCGGGTACCCCTCGGCCCTGCGGCGGTGGGGGCGCTACACATTAATTCGGGCACCCATTGACCACCCACTGTGATGCAACTAAACGATTACAGGTTCATATACCCAGTGTTACCTTAAAGGGAACCTCTAAATTGATTCATGTTTCCTTGAGCCAGGTCCTTGCAGTCATTTATGTTGTACTCTGAAGATCTGCAGAAGCCAAACAAGGACTAGGTGTCTATGATGACTTGTCCAAACCAGATCCTTGGGGACTTCATGCCATTCCACTGCCCTAGGCTGACAGGTCTCTGGCTATATACATTGGGAGAGACATGTCAATCATGGAGATCGGGGAGAAGGTGAAAAAAAAGGTGATCAGCTTTTATCTCTAAAACTCCCCTGTAAAAATGACAGCTGAGCTCTGATTGGCTGCTCTGGACAACATTTCCAGTTTTAATGAATAAAGCCCTTTATTGGTATTTTTTTGGCATATTATCGGGGGATGGGATATTATGCCATTGAGGATCTACGGAAAGATGGGTGACGCTCAACAAGATGAAATAAAATGGTTGAACGGACTAACTTGACCTGGGGTCTCTCCTGGTATCAGGGGCAATGTCACAGTATTTTCGGCTGTAAATCATCTCTCCATTTCACCGCATTACCACGCCGCCGTATCTGACTGCATTAATGAACTGCAGACTCCATGAAATTGTCCCCTGTCCCTGCATGAAATTAGTCTGCGGCATTGATCTTGTACTCTGCTCCTCTATGCCTTGTCTCTGCCCAGATTAGATTTCAAAGAGGGGTATTATGGATCACATGTAAGGGTGGGGGTGGGGGTGGGGGGGAAAGCAAATCTTATTTGTGACCCTTATTTTACAGAAAAAAAATTCTTATTCTTCAATTACTTATGATTTTTTTGTGCAAAACTGATTTTTTTCAGATACACTATTACTAAATTCTGGAGGGTCTCCTATTCAAGACCCTCATCTATTAACAAAAGTGGACATCAGCCGCAAAGAGCTTTCCTTATCTGGGACATATACCTACATTACACAGAGAGCCCATTTACTTTAAATGGAAGTAGTGCAATGCCTTATTTCCCCAGTGGGGGTTCTGCAGGGAAATTAGTAGCCACAGAGTTTCCCCATAGTTTACAGTTGATCACGATCCCCCATCAGAGGGAGCATCTGCAATCCGTTTACTATTGGGAAAGATTTTAAAGAAAAATACATTTTTTGAGGTGGAGAAACCCTTTAATAGAAGGTCCCAAAGACATTTTTTTGCAGATATGTACAGATATGTCGCACCCCTACAATCAGCTATTGATGACCTCTGCTAAGTAGGTCATCAATATTAGAGTAATGAACAACCTCTTTAAAAGGGGTATTGTCATCTCCAAGATCCTATCAAATATGTAGTAGGTGTAATAATAATATTAGCAAATACCTACAATTAGAAATTTAGTATAGTTCTTCCGATTCGCTAAGTCATTTACCCCATGTGCAGGGCATTGCAGTAACTTAGGTATCCATGGTTATGACCACTCATAGTGACAGGTATCCATGGTTATGACCACTCAGTGACAGTTGAGTTTCCATGGTAGCCACTATGAGTAGCAACAATCATGCTTACCTAAGCTACTGCAATGCCCTGCACATGGGGTAAACGACATGGCGAATCAGAAGAACTATACTAAATTTCTAATTAGAGGTATGTGCTAATATTATTATTACACCTAATACATGTTGAATCTTGGAGATGGGAATGCTCATTTAAGGACAACTCAGGACAGGTTCCACTAACATCAA
Source organism: Ranitomeya variabilis (assembly GCF_051348905.1). Taxonomy (NCBI): domain Eukaryota; kingdom Metazoa; phylum Chordata; class Amphibia; order Anura; family Dendrobatidae; genus Ranitomeya; species Ranitomeya variabilis. The sequence continues at coordinate 440,063,268 of NC_135233.1, read as the reverse complement.
TATAGCCAAACATGCCCATTTCAAGGGACCTAATGTAATTCTTCTGTAACCCTCCGTTATCCCTCCTGAGAACGTATGAATAAATGGACATCAGGAGATTGTGCTACACCGCGGAGTGCATTACACCGCGGTCCGGTAACGCTAAGCATTAACCCTGTGTGAGCGCTGATATGGAGCGGGCACTGACTGAATGGAGGAAAGAGCAGCCATTTTGCCGCCGGACTGTGCCCATCGCTGATTGGTCATGGCAATGGTCGTGGGCGTTTTGCCACGACCAATCAGCGACTTGGATTCCATGACAGACAGAGGCCGCGACCAATGAATATCCGTGACAGACAGAAAGACAGACAGAAGGACAGACAGACGGAAGTGACCCTTAGACAATTATATAGTAGATTAGTGTGGTGCATTCCAATACTGTCAGATACAGTCCAGGAACTGATAATATCATGTAGAAAAGATATATTACAACCCATTGTCTGGAGGGATAATAGAGGAACATAGAGATGGTTTGTTACAATAGAAATCGTAATAGCCCAATGTGTCTATGCAGGCTAAGGCTCTGTTCACACGTTGCAGCGTTTTTTTATACAAATTTTAAGCTGCATTTTACAGTACCAACAAAGTCTATGAGATTTTAGATATCTCATGCACACACATTGGTTTTATTTTCCTGACCGATTTGGAAAACTGCTGCGTTTTTGAAGACTGCAGCATATCACTTCTTTCAGTGTATTTGCAGCATTTTACTCCCATAGGAAAGAATGGGTAAGTGCAAAAATGCAGCAAAAAACACAGCTATTAGTTTTGGGTGCAAAAACCTGAGGAAGTTACATCATGCTTTTTTTGGGGGCCACTAAACTCTATCACCATGCGCAAGAGGCAACAAAAACGCAACAATAAAAATGCAGCAAAAACACAGAAAAAAAGCTGTTTTTGTAAGCAGCTGCTTTACTGCCAAGGCAGTAGGTTTTGCCTGCAGAAAAAAACAAACAAACAAACACGCAGCAAAATGGCATAATACTGCCAGCATTGACAGAACAGACCTTCACAATGAATGTACATGTCCTATAGACAAAAGCAAGGGTAGAATGAAACTGGTAACTGGATAATATATTTCCAGCAGGAATAACAGAGGAACATTGACAGGAGGAATAATTCCACAATTGTTATTCAGATTAAAATATTTTGTAACACATACATGTCATGGGAGCAAGTGGCCCATAACTTCTTCTTGCACAGGGGCTCTTTTCTGTCCATGTCCCCCGTTGCTGGGCAGGACGCACAGAGTATTTGGAAGTGCTGCATTAAAATCTACAGAATGAACAACCAAGTAAATGTTATATGTACACATACTTGCTTGAACCGAGCCCTCCAGATTGGAAGCTTCTCCTTCTTATGGCTTCTTTGGTGGCCTCCAGATGACTTGATAGGAAGTCAAGATTCTGTATTTTCCTGAGCTAAAGTTAAATAACCACAAACATGTTCCAGTTTATAATATACGGCGCAGATCTCCCCGATAATTCCCTCTGAGCACATGCAAAACAAACATTGTTTTGAACAAAGGAAACCCGGTTGCATTAGTTGATGGAGCAGCGCGCTAGTCCTACATGACAGGTCTCTGCTTCTGATGTTCTGCTTAATACACAATAGATATTTCCAAAGATTGTGCTGAGATTTCTGGGGTATAATCAAACGCAGAAATGGACGGAAAACATTATTTAGTCGGGAAACGGAACGCACAGACATCAGACGTATAGTGAAGAAATGTAGCAACTTGCCACTAAGTTTAGGATCGCACTTATGGGGCATCAACACCAAGAACGTCCTTATAAATGGATGATTGGTGTCAGCAATCTGCTATCAATTGGTTTCTTATAGTTGCAAATTCTTCATAAAAGAACCAAGGTGCAAATGAACAAAATAAATCAATAAATTAAAAGGGATGTCTAGGTACAACAGTGGGTTTGGTTTTATTCAGGAACAGCGCCACCACTTCTATAGGCTGTGCCTGGTATTGCAGTCGAGCTCCAATGATTGACTTGTTTTTCTTGCTTTCATATATAATAAGATCGTCACTGTTCTCAACAGTTTATTGCAGCGCAATTGATCTTTAAAAGGGAATCTGCACTTGGTGCTTCATAGCGGGGGCCAAACATTTAACTCCATCTTCCCACCTGCTTGTTTTCCATCCAACGCCATCCTTCTCTGGCTTTATGAAGCCAGAGCTGTCAATCATAGAAGTATGGGGTGGAGGGTGGAGATAGAAGGGAAACAAGCAGGTGGGAAGGTGCATTTAGATGGTGGGCCCCCGCCTTTGTGCACCGAGTGGCGGTACTAAGTTTGAAGAGTAATTCTGTGCAGAGCACCTTTAAGCCACACTGCACCCGTTTCCTTTTAGCTGGGTCTCCTTTTTGAGTGAGCTGCAAGAGTGCTTTAAATAAATCAGGAGCGGATTAGGCCTCTTTCACACTTCCGTCTGCTGTGGAGCGTCGTAATGCGTTGTTGTGACGTATCGACGGACGTCGAGAATATAGTGAAAAACGTGCGCAACGCATCCAGTGTTTTGACAGATGCGTTGTTGCCTGAATTTCAATAGAGAAATTTCCGGGGAGACAGAGAGACTTTTTCCCAGACTTGAAAATCCTTCCGGGCATGCTCTGAGTGGAAAAACGGGATACGTCACTGGATTCCTGTTTTTCACAGTCAGCGACGCATCTTCTGACCGATTTTCCGACATGCAGAAAAAAACGTTCCTCTGAACGTTTTCTCCGCCCGACGGACCGTTTTTGGAAGAAGGATCCAGTGCATGATGGATGAAATGGATGGCCATCCGTCACAATCCGTTGCTGATACAAGTCTATGAGAAAAAACAGGATCCTGCAGAAAAATCCTTTTTCTCAAAACTTGACGGATTGTGACGGGAGATGAAAGACGGAAGTGTGAATGGGGCCTTATAGCGACGGCGCCAAAGAGTCGCTGCTAAAGGGGCCGCACCACCACACACACACACACAACACACAAAATTTCACAAACAGCATACAAATATCACACAGACAGCACACATACACCAACCCACAAGCACAACACCACACAAATACCACAACACCACCCCATAAATACCACACAGCACACACACACACACACACGCGCATGCAAGGACCACACACGCATGCAAACACACTCAGATGGATGCACCCTACGTACATGGACGAACATTACTGAGCAGCAATACTGTCCAGGCGAAAAATTCCTCATGGTAAGATTGTCATTATTGCTTACTATACAGGGAGCTTTCTTCACTGAAGCTGCTGAGGTAAAGTGAAAGCTGAGCTCTGTGTCTGCCTGTGAGGCGGTTTTCATTACTAAGATGCACTACATAATATGTATTGAATATGTAAAATCAATAAAAATGTTGGAATAAAAAAAAAAAAGTTGTTGCTCACATCAATGTTACGTCAAATTAGTAAAATGCCAAAATAATAAAAATTTAAAGTGGAAAAAAAAAAATTACTGTAGCTCTTTAAAAATGTAAATTTCAGGGTGACACTGAAAATTTTACTTTAGCTACCATAACTAACAAATTAACATTTTCCGCGAGCGAAGCCGCAGGTATTCTACTAGTACTGTATATAATATAGACCTGCATAAAATTGCTGGGGGTCCAACCACTGGAACCCCCACCATGTGAAAATAGTGGAAGTGAAGCACGCACATCTCTGCTCACTTAATTGTGCCATATGGAATGAGTGGAGCAGAGGTGCACATGCGCGATCTGGGGCGGTCAAACATACGGGCAATTAATAAATTATCCCCTAACAGTAGAACTATAGCCAGATTTTTTTTTAGATGGGCATCACAATCAGTTAGTGAATAACCGCTGGTGGGGACTTGGCCGTATTCCATTTCCTGTGCTTTGAATATTCAGATGCAGAGTCCGGCGGATGGAAATCAAATGTGAATATATAAAGATGAATTGAGGAAAAGTTATAACTGAATTTTAACATAATGTCCGTATCCAGAGACCACATGATGGTATCGTCAAATCTTTTCTCCTTTCTGGACACAATAATTCCTCTAGACCTCCAACCTAGTATCCTAGGGAGTCCATATAATTTATAATCTGTAGGGTTCTTGGGTTTTTTCCTTCTAGCCTTGTCTGAATTGACAGACCTGAAAACAAGTCTGTACATGAGAGGCGGTGTATACTATAATAATATACTCTGCTGTACAGAAGAGAGAGAAGACTGTTGGACTCAAGAAAACTTTTAATTTTTGAGAAATGCAGTGAATGAGCAGCTCTAAAGAAGGTAATCTATATTAGCTTGATGGTCTCAGAGAGATATTGGCCCCCCAACCCGACACACTATATCACAAGAGACCAGATTGGGGGCATTACCTGCGGGGTTCAGGTCTGGCACACAAAGTCCTAATTCTGGCCATCCTCAGGTAGTGCTGTGCGGTGGCACATACAACATCCTCATTCTGGCCAACATCAAAAGTTTCGTGGAACTAGGAAGTCAAGAAGCGTTTGATAAGAAGAGACTGGGAAGTATATTGGGATGTGGGGGTCCCACTTTTTTTGCATGATGTGATCGTTTCGGATCTGATAATTGCACGGTTTGGTGTCTGTTAACTTAGAGGACGGATTCCAACAATTTAGGGTTCAAGTTTGGGATCTGATGATTGAGTGGTCTTGGGTCTGATATTTAAAAGGTCTACTAATTTCTGGGTATTATCAGAGAGTCTGATAATTTAGGGATCAAATCATTAAGCCATCAGGTCTTTGGTTTGATGCTTAAAGGGGGTTTTCTCAACAAGAAGCTTATGAAGTTTCAGGAGCACACCGCACCTATCCCATTTGTACTTTGCCAGGGAGAGTGCGTTCTTGAAGATTGACAGTACAGGTTGTGGGATGCAGAGGCAGAGCAAGGGTTAATAAGTTTATTAACAAGGGAATACTCCACGCAGGGAGGTAAAGGGTTAAACAGGGGATAAAACAGTTCAATGGCAAAGGATATGGTGAGGTGAAGAATGCCGGCAATAGGAATGGCAGTTTTGTTGAAAGTCAATGATTCTAAAGTCCATGAAATGGTTAGCACCAACAACAGCTGGCACGGTATATTTTCCCTGAAGGTCCTGTGGGCATCATTGCCCCATCTTCTGGCTGCAGCGGTCGGTCTCCGGTACCTTCCGCTGAGCCCTAGTCCATATACTGATGAGGCCGGAAGAGCGTGGGCCACGGCACTGTCTGAGCCTGACGTGGCCCCTGCACGACTCTCCTCAGTCTCTGTCAGCGGTGGTGGTGCTTGGGCGCGGGCCTACACTGTACGGATGCTCTGGGACCGAAGCACTCACTGGTCCCTGCTGTAGTGTCTGACAAGGGTATGGGCCATAGTCCTGTACGAGCCCAACGTGGCCGGCAAATCTATAATGGCACAGTCAGGGTGCAAGGATCTGTCATGTCCCCAGTCACTCTTATGGGGCACGTGTGTTGTACTCACGGACACGGTGCGTTTGGTGCCTTGCTCTCTGGTAGTCACCGGTACACTGCACCTCTCTCTGTAGTCGCCAGGCATCACTCTCCCCCTCTAATCCCTGCTGCTGGCGGCAGGAAATGGCGGACGTTGGCCTGCACGATGCCAGTGCTCCCCGGACGGAGCACTCTTCTCTCTGGCTGCTGCAGGTGCTAGACACACAACTCCCCTCAGCGCAGCAGTCCCTGTCCTTCTGGTCTGCTTGGTGTGCACGGCTCTGCTCTGTTCTGCAGCGGTCCCTCTTCAGGCGATGGGGGCTTTCGTTATGCCACCTGTTGCAGCGCTGGTACTCTGTGGTGAGGGCAGGGGAGGCAGAGTGCGCCACTCACCCTCTGCGTTCACACCAAACTGACCTCCTCCGCGTGCTTTTCTCTTTTATCCCCCACTGGTGCGCACACTTTCTCCTCTTCTTTCTCCACCCTCCTGGGACAGCAGGAAGGTCCACCCCACTAGTGATTCCCCAGGCAAAAGGGTAAGGTGTGGCTCACTCAGGCTTTCCCCGGGAACAGGGGATGCAGCCTCTCTAGTTCGAGACCCAGCACACAGGTATCCGCAGTGCTGTCGACCCCTTACTCAGGCTAGCAGCATAGTTGCGCCTCTGGTCTGAACTGAGCCCTCTTCCAGACTTATAGCAGAGACTGCTTTGACTTGGGAGAAGCACAGGGACAGAGTCCGGTCGGATCTTTCCAGCTTCAGTGCGGTGTGAGCAGTCTGTAAAGAAGAGAGCCCTCTAGTGCTGCGCGCGCCTCGCCAGGCTGGGACTGCATGGTGGCAAAGACATTTTTGTTCATTTTTTAACTTGAGACAAACACTGTAAGGCCGGTTTCACACGTCAGTGGCTCCGGTACGTGAGGTGACAGTTTCCTCACGTACCGGAGACACTGACACACGTAGACCCATTAAAATCAATGCATCTGTGCAGATGTCATTGATTTTTTGCGGACCGTGTCTCCGTGTGCCAAACACGGAGACATGTCAGTGTTCGTGGGAGCGCACGTATTACACGGACCCATTAAAGTCAATGGGTCCGTGTAAAACACGGACCACACACGGACCTTCTCCGTGTGCAGTCCATGTGGCGTGCAGGAGACAGCACTACAGTAAGCGCTGTCCCCCCCACATGGTGGTGAAGCCGCGATTCATATCCTCTGTGCAGCAGCGTTTGCTGCATAGAAGATATGAATAATAGTGTTTAAAAGAAAGATCTATCTGTCCGCCGCCCTCCCACCCCCTGTGCACCCCCCCCGCTGTTCTGAAAATACTCACCCGCTTCCCTCGTTGGCTGTCGCTGCTTCCTGTCCTGGCGGCACCTTCTACTGTATGCGGTCACGTGGGGCCGCCGATTAGAGTCATGAATATGTGGCTCCACCTCCCATAGGGGTGGAGCCGCCTATTCATGACTGTAAATGAGTGGCCCCACGTGACCGCATACAGTAGAAGGGGCGGCCAGCACAGGAAGCATCGACAGCACGATGCAGTGTACCACACGCGTGGGTACCACACGCTCCGTGTGGTACCCACTCGGCACATGGGCGGCACACGTGTGCCGCATGTATGGCCTACGTGAGCTCACGGGCACACGGACACGGATAACTCTGGTACCGATTTTTTCCGGTACCGGAATTATCTGGACGTGTGGGACAGCCCTAAGAGAGTAGGGGTCTGATAGGAGTGAAGTGGTGCGATTAAATTTGAGGTTCTGTTTTTGAGCTTGATAATGTAGGCGTCTAGTTCGTGGTCCATTGATTTAGGAATATGGACTGGGGTCTGATAATGAAGGGGTCAGGTCTGAAGTCTGATGATTTAGGAATCTGTAAAGGAGACTATGAGGGACCATTCAGAAGTTTACTGCAGAGCCCCGGCCTCATTTTAGTTCGATCACTGATGGACAAATTTTTTTCGAATTGTGCAAATTCAGGTGCATAAAATATGGAGTTGGGCATTTGCTCCAGGATTTGGCTGGTATTTCCATAATGAGATAACCCATATACCACTGTGTTCCCTTACAGTGGATAGAAAGTGGAGTTTCTACTTCGAAAACATCTGAATACTAGAAGAACCTCCATATCTGGACCCACGGCACCACGCTAGTTCTAATGTCTGGGAGTTCCCTTTTGATCAGGGAAGTTCTTACCTGTCAAGATATTATCACGAAAATTTGAAACCCCACAAGAGCTTGCAACCTGTACGATCGTTTTACTTCATTAGACTAGAATTGGCCGCAAGGGGCAGAGTTCTATTGGAGGCCATGACGTTTTGATCTGCAGAATGACTTGTGTCTTGGCTTTTACTAGAAAGGACTTGTCACGCAGCAGTGGTTAATAAATCCTACATTTATTGCCGTAATACTGAATTGAGAGCCAGAAAAAATCCATTTGTTCTGACGCAATACAAAATATCCCTTGAAATCACATGTAATTGTTCATGTATGAACTGAACTCCTCTAAACCCCGGGGTCCTCATCTGAGAAATTAGATGACTGTCAGACTATTTAGTTCTGCCATTCTAGATGTAATGAGGTCCCCTCCTGCAGGAAATACCTACCTGTCTTTCTGATTGCCCGTGGCAAAGGGAAAACATGGCAAAGTGGTCAGGACCAGTTTATGGGATGACATTGAATAAACAGAAGATGACATGTGACATCTCAGAATGAAAAGATTATTGACTGGAGACACAGGAGAGAAGTTACCAGAAGTTTGCTGTGACTGCTTTCCCTTTATTTGCACTATGTTTGATAAATATGCTTGTCTTCTTTATTTCCTTAATTTCACTTCACCCCCTTCTCTTTCTTCAATATCTCCTTTCTGCAACACTTATTTCGCTTTTCTCATTTTCATCTCCGTTTTGTTATTCGTTACCATTCTCCTTGATTCCACCATCATCTTCATTTGCATTATTTACCTTCTTCTCCAACTCCACCTTCTTCGTGTCATCTTCACCTTTTCTGACACTTTCCTTTTTTTCACTTTTGTCAGTATTTTACATCACTATTTGTAAGTCAAAACCAGGAGTGGAACAATCAATGGAAAAGTATAATAGAAACATATGCACCACTTCTGCATTTTTCACCCATTTCTGGTTTTGGCTTACAAATACTGATGTAAAAAACTCACCAAACACAAAATAATTTCTACAAACCAAGCACAACACATTTATTGGGGGAATAGAGCTAGAAAAATCATAAATTTAGTTGTCAAATTCATGGCCACTTTTGTCAGAAATCGCTCTTTATTCAAAAATGCTAAAGAGGTGCTCAGGGGAACTCTTGGCATGGCTGAGTAACACAGTGCAGCTTCCCACCTACCTCTGTCCTCCTCTGGTTCCTGTAAAGCCAGAGCTGTCAATCAAGGAAGAGGAGTAGAAGTGGAAAACAAGTAGGTGGAAGGTGCACGGAACCGACCAACAACAATGGCAGGAGTGTGCCGACCGCCAGGGGCCTGAGTGCACCGACCGCCAGCGGCCAGAGTGCGCCGACCGCCAGCGGCCAGAGTGCGCCGACCGCCAGCGGCCTGAGTGCGCCAAGCTCCTCATTAGCATAGCTGAATAAAGAATACTTTCTGGCAAATGCAGAAACAGAACAGATTCGGACATTAAATGAGAATTTTTATTAGGGCTGTATCCCATACAATGTGTTGTTCTTGGATTGAACAATCATTTTGTGCTTACAGACTCTTTTTGAACTTTCTTCTCTTACCTTTTCATCTTCCACTTCACTTTCTCCAGACCATCTTGTTTTTTTCTTCTCTTTCATCTCACTTTTCTCCTCCATGCTAGCCTTCATTTCATCCCCCCCACCCCTTTTTTTAGTTGTTCTTCAACCTGTAGGCTGTGTGCACACAATGCAGAATTTGTGCGGATCCGCAGCAGATTTTTCCGCACAGAAACGCTGCAGTTCCGCACAGTGATTTACAGTACAATGTAAATCAATATGGAAAAAAAAAAGCTATGCTAATGGTGCAGAAAATTCCACACTGAATCCGCTGTAGATTGAAAAGAAGTGCATATCACTTCTTTTGTGCGGAACTGCAGAATTTCTGCACCCTTCCATTATAGAAATCCGCAGTGGTAAAAAACGCACAAATTCCGCATCCAAACCGCACAAAATCCGCGGCAAATCCGCACCCGCGATTTCTGCCAGGAGATGCGGATTTTTGTGCTGAAAATTCTGCACCCCAATCTACAACGTGTGCACATAGCCTAAGGGTATGTGTCCACGTTCAGGATTGCATCAGGATTTGGTCAGGATTTTCCATCAGTATTTGTAAGCCAAAACCAGGAGTGGGTGATAAATGCAGAAGTGGTGCATATGTTTCTATTATACTTTTCCTCTAAGTGTTCCACTCCTGGTTTTGGCTTACAAATACTGATGGAAAATCCTGACCAAATCCTGATGCAATCCTGAACGTGGACACATACCCTTAGGCTATGTCTCCACGTTCAGGATGGCCGGCGGTAACGCCGCAGCGGCAAAGCCGCTCGGCGCTAAGCCCCGCCCCCTTTCTGGGACGCGATCATGCCGGATGTGTTAACTCTTCACATCCGGGATGATCGCTCGCTCCCATAGGGCCCTGTGATATGCCTTGCGGGGACGCTGCGTCCCCGCAAGGTGTACGGACATGCTGCGATCTGAAAAGACGCGCAGCATGTCCGTAGTCGCAGGGCCGCCGCGTGCGGGTTTCCACGCATAGTGGAGACGGGATTTCATAAAATCCCCTCCACTATGCTGGAACATCTGGACGTTGCTTGTTTGACGCTGCAGCTCTGCGCAGCGTCAAACAAGCAGCGTTTCCTGACCGTGGAAACATACCCTTAGGGTATGTGTCCACGTTCAGGTTTGCTTCAGGCTTTGGTCAGGATTTTATGCAAGTAAAATCCTGACCAAAACTGCACCTGAGGTCACTGGCAGGTCACCTGCGGTGTTCCTGCGTGTTTTGCTCATTGTAGCAACATGCTGCGTTTTGAAAAAACGCACCGCGCATGCGTTTTCGCGGCAAAAACGCATGCGTTTTTTAACGCATAGTGGAGTCGGGATTTCATGAAATCCCCTCCACTATGCTGTAACATCTGGACGCTGCGTTTTTGACGCTGCGGAAAAACGCAGCGTAAAAAATGCAGCGTTTCCTGAACGTGGACACATACCCTTAGGGTATGTTTCCACTGTCAGGATGGCCGGCGGTATTGCCGCAGCAGCGAAGCCGCTCGGCGCTAAGCCCCGCCCCCTTTCTGAGACGCGATCATGCCGGATGTGTTAACTCTTCACATCCGGGATGATCGCTCTCTCCCATAGTGCCCTGTGATATGCCTTGAGGGGACGCTGCGTCCCCGCAAGGTGTACGGACATGCTGCGATCTGAAAAGATGCGCAGCATGTCCGTAGTCGCAGGGCCGCCGCGTGCGGGTTTCCACGCATAGTGGAGACGGGATTTCATAAAATCCCCTCCACTATGCTGGAACATCTGGACGCTGCTTGTTTGACGCTGCGGCTCTGCGCAGCGTCAAACAAGCAGCGTTTCCTGACCGTGGAAACATACCCTTAGAGACCGACCCGTCGATCTGTTTTACTGAAGATAGAGCCATACACTTTCCCTGCGGACTGGACAACCATTTAATGCAGTATGTAAGTGGGAGCTGCCCATACTCGATGGCATCTTTATGGGCATATGTTCTTAATAAGAAAACCTAAATAAATATATATATATATATATATATATATATATATATATATATCTATCTATATAATTGTCTAAGGGTTTTTCCGTCTGTCTGTCTGTCTGTCCTGGAAATCCCGCGTCTCTGATTGGTCGAGGCCGCTAGGCCTCGACCAATCAGAGACGGGCACAGCATGTCGACGATGATGTCATAATGGAAATCCCGCGTCTCTGATTGGTCGAGGCCGCCAGGCCTCGACCAATCAGCGACGGGCACAGTATCGACGTAGATGTCATAATGGTTGCCATGGCGACGATGATGTCATAAAGGTTGCCTCGACCAATATATATATACACTCACTGGCCACTTTATTAGGTACACCTGTCCAACTTCTTGTTAACACTTAATTTCTAATCAGCCAATCACATGGCGGCAACTCAGTGCATTTAGGCATGTAGACATGGTCAAGACAATCTCCTGCAGTTCAAACCGAGCATCAGTATGGGGAAGAAAGGTGATTTGAGTGCCTTTGAACGTGGCATGGTTGTTGGTGCCAGAAGGGCTGGTCTGAGTATTTCAGAAACTGCTGATCTACTGGGATTTTCACGCACAACCATCTCTAGGGTTTACAGAGAATGGTCCGAAAAAGAAAAAAAATCCAGTGAGCGGCAGTTCTGTGGGCGGAAATGCCTTGTTGATGCCAGAGGTCAGAGGAGAATGGGCAGACTGGTTCGAGCTGATAGAAAGGCAACAGTGACTCAAATCGCCACCCGTTACAACCAAGGTAGGCCTAAGAGCATCTCTGAACGCACAGTGCGTCGAACTTTGAGGCAGATGGGCTACAGCAGCAGAAGACCACACCGGGTACCACTCCTTTCAGCTAAGAACAGGAAACTGAGGCTACAATTTGTACAAGCTCATCGAAATTGGACAGTAGAAGATTGGAAAAACGTTGCTTGGTCTGATGAGTCTCGATTTCTGCTGCGACATTCGGATGGTAGGGTCAGAATTTGGCGTAAAAATCTCTGAGGAATGCTTCCAGCACCTTGTTGAATCTATGCCACGAAGAATTGAGGCAGTTCTGAAGGCAAAAGGGGGTCCAACCCGTTACTAGCATGGTGTACCTAATAAAGTGGCCGGTGAGTGTATATATATATATATATAAATAATGTTTTTGGCCAAGCTTGCTCACCGCTTTGAAGAAACAGGAATACATCCAATCTATGGTTACAGTTCACACGGAAAACGGATCGGGATAAATCCAGACATATAAAGAAAAATTTTTTTGTTTCTCCAGCGATCAGTCCAATGGTAAAGTATTGGACTCATTTGGACCTGGAGGAAGACACATGTGGTGTTGAAACATGTCGTCCATAAGGGACTGAATGTATGCAATACTGTTACTGAAGAAATCTGGAACTTTTTAATGGATAAATAAAAGGTATATTTTACTCTACCAATGAACCGATCACTGGAGAAACAAAAAGTGTTTTCTTTACATGCGTGGAATTATCCCAATCTGTTTTCCCTGCGAACTGTAACCATAGGTTGGATGTATCCCCGTTTCTTCAAAGCGGTAAGCTGGCTTTGCCAAAAACTATAATATATACAGTTATAGGTATATATAGTATATAGGTATATATATATATTCCAAGCATATTCTACACCCTTGAAACTCCCCGTCGTAGGTGTGAACTGGGTCTGCCAGGCTATGTGCCCACGTTGCGCATTTTAAGCATTTTTTAAAGCGTTTTTGCACCATTTTTCCGCTGCAGAAATGCTTAAAAAATGCTTATGCAGCGCCCCAGAGTCCTGGTCGTTGCAGTGCTGTGGCTCCGCCGCTAAGGGGGGCTATGGTACGTCTGATGGCACTGAAGGAGTTCATCTGATCAGGTATCACAGACACCAATACATTTCACAGTCTGGCCTCCAGGGGGAGCTAAGGGTACTATTCATTAGGCCACTCCTCACAGTCTGGTAAAACTGGGGGTTAGGCAGGAAGTTAGAAAGAACGCTGACTGGGTTGGAACCAGGCAACACCTTGTGGCAGAGGGTGTTGTAGGGGAAGATTCGGTAGGGTCCCTGTCAGGGGTGGGATCCTGACAGAGGCCTGGCAATCAGAAAGAAAGCTACGGGACCGCGCCTGCACTTCATCGCGGCGGTGCCCTAAGAAAGGACAAGAAGCGAGATTTATTGTGCTGAGTGAGAAACGAGATCAACGCAACAGGGAGAAATACCAGTAGGAGTCGTGCTGTTAGACCGAGGCAACATCCTACTGAGGCGTAACTAACCGGTGGCCGGAACGCCGAGGAAGTACAGAGCTCTAAGCATTACTTCAAACCAACGGCAGGACAGAGAGCTATAGGCTGGCTGTCTCACCTACATCACCTACGCAGACATAGGGGGCAACTTGTGGAGAGGGGCGACTCTAGGGTCCCGGAAGAGCTCCGAGCCTTCCCGTCGTACGGGTGCGTCCTACCATAAGATCTGGGGGACGAGATTAAGAAGAACATCAGAATCGAGTTGTTGTGAGGGAACACGAGGAACAGACACAACAGTTGTGGGGTACTTTCCCGTAAGCACAGCAGGGGAGGACCACAACACATAAGCGCTAGAAGGAAGGCACAGATTTCCACCTGCGAAGGGAACTCTGGAGGTGCCATCGGACCGGCCGGACTTGCGCAGCCCGGCTAACCGTATTCCGGACTGAGGACCCAGAAGCCTTCAGTAAAGAGGTAAAGAGACTGCAACCTGGTGTCCTCGTTATTTACTGCACTGCACCACTACCACCATCCACATCTATTACTGTACGCCCCTCAGCAGGGTCACGGACCGGGTCTAGCCACCGTGACAACCCCAGAGCAGAGACTCAGAGGCCCGGTACCGGGTACCCCTCGGCCCTGCGGCAGTGGGGGCGCTACAACTTGGCGTCATGAACAGGATCTACTTAAGCCTGAAGAATCGGGTCATGTGTGCCTTGGAACTGTGATTTACTGTGCTTGGACTGTACTTTATTGCAAAGACTGTGCTGTGCCACTTGCCGCCAAAATCCGCCGCCATTACAGCGCTGAGGAGAGCGCAGGAGAAGAAGAAGGGCGTGGAGTGGGCGTAGACAAGCTGGAGCGCGCGAAAGACAATGGCCGCCCAGTCTAAATATTTCTGCACCGTGAGGACGTGTCCGTCAGCAGCCGAGATCCGCCTCCTGATTCTCAATGGTGGGTGGAAACAGAGAAAACGAAACCACCCACGAAGGAGAGAGCGGGAAAAGGATCAGGAAGCGACCCACGTGGAGGACGCCATGGCCAGCAGCTCGGAACCCGAATGTGGGGTGGAAGTAGAAGTCTCCCCCAACTACCCGGACGAGTACCGCAGCCAATTCTCCACGGACAGTGCTGATCTTTTGCAGGCTGAGATGGGAGACTTGATCCACCAGCTCCTTCAGCTGAACGCGAAGGCCCAGGCTCCGCACCAGGTAGCGCCGGAAGGAAGCCCTCTGACATCGGATCCTGTACCACTACCGGAGTTGTTGCGGAGGCCCTCGCCGACACCGCCAGCGGAACCTCCGCGGAGGAGGAACCTGCATTGGCTGGTGAGTCCGTCGACTCTGTCCCGCCGGCGGAGGGCTTGTTAATAGGTCCCGTTGCGGCACCCCCTCTCCCTGGGACCCATAGACTCCAACGCCTGTTACCATGGGAGGAGGCAACGGGCATGGAACACCGCCTGAAGACCCCGATCGCGCCAACCACCCTGTTGTGTGAGACCCGTGCGGAGCGCACGGTATGCCGCTGGGTGAACCCAGGATCCGACCTCATGGGGTTCCCCGGGGTGAAGACACGGGAAGGGGAGATGGTGCAGGCCCTGAGCTGGGAGGAATACCAGGCCCAGCTGGAACAGCAGTGGAAGGAGAAGGAAAAGGAGTACCAGGCCGGGCTGGAGGCCTACCATCAGAAAGACCTGGCGGTCAAGGACCGGGCCCGCAAGGACCCCACCGCTCACCAGGCCCCGCGCAGGCAGGGCATCATCACCACCTTCAAGCTCCGCGGAGGCTGGGGCTTCATTAAAGAGCCGGGCCTGTATGCGGAGGTGTTTGTAAACCGAAGGGATGTTGAGTCGCATCTCAGAGAGGGCCACCCAGACCGGGATCTCTACCCGGGGGATGAAGTCTCGTACACCAGGCACTTTGGGGAAAAGGGGTGGTTTGCCCTGAATGTCCGCAAGAGGCAGAGCCCTGTGATACCCCCGATTAAGGTGCCAGTGAAGCTAACCCCTGTAGCAAAGGTGCCCCCTTGTGGTCAGCCCATGGTCATTACCAGGACCACCGAGGTCACCCCCGCGTGCACTATGGTCAAGACCACGACATGCAGCATTGTCACCTCCACCACCCTCGTGGCCAAGGAGGCACCTCTTCCGGTGGATGGTGCCCGTGCTGCTCCAGAACTGAAGACAGTGGGTACGCAGACCCCCAGATGGGACAACACGTCCCCTTATGCAGTACCAGGCGGTGCGCAATACCCTAGGGGGTTGCCTCCGCCGGTGCTGCCTCCTGAGTGGTTTAAGTAAATATCTTAACACTTTGCCAGAAACTGAGTAGCGAGTAAGCTTTAATGACTGTAAATAGTTCCTTGTTTTCCTCTGCTAGTTTGCTGCTAAAACCCGTCTAGGGTTATTCTTAAAGGGATCCCTTTGTTGACCCGGGATCCCTATTGTTTTTGTTTGTTTTCTACGTTTTGTACAAGTTATCCAGAACTGCTGAATCATGAACAATGCATGATACAAACTCCTTGTATATAGTTTGCACCTTCTTAAAGGTGCTCTCTACTGGTTTTACATAAAAAGACGGACTCTTTGCAAAGATACGGTTCTTGGAACCTGCACTGGAGTCCTTGCTGCATACGGACTTGCAGCTTGAAAAGTTGCACTACCTCATAGAGACTTGGTTCCCTCTTAAAGGGGATGTTCACATCTTGCACTTATGAACAGTGTTGCCTTAAGATGGTTGAATGGCAATAATGTCTTGAAAAGAAAGTATTGATGATGTTGATATGTGAAAGTTAAATGTAACCAACTAGTTGATTGTAAGAAATGTTCAATAATGTTAATAGAGGAATGAGGACAGGAAGTTAACCCGTAGGGGTTAGTGGTGAGTCCTCCTAGGAGCCATATAGAGATGGCTCAGTGATCCTAAACTGAAAGAAAAATGATATGTTCTATACTGTGTATAGTAGTGGAAGGACAGTAGGCTCGGGCAGAAAGGAGCGGTCCTGTAACAGAAAGGAGAGGCAGTAGGTCTGGAGCAGTTAGGACAGGCGGTCCTGCAGATTTAAAGAAGGAGAATACATAAAAGTTAATTAGCCTTATATGTGATATAAGAAGGTCTTTAGTGGATTTAGCGAGTACGTCCTTAAAGGCAAAGTTGGATTAATGTTCAAAATTTTGCACTTAGTAGAATACCCGGTTGGGTAAAAGAAGTTATTTATAGTAAAGTTATTTAAAAGTATTTAACCATGTTTGTAACGTTCAAGTGTCCTCACCTCCCATAAAGGGAAGCTCTGTTAAAAAGTTGACTTGTACTTGCATTTTCAAAATTGTATGTCTTTTTGCTGACATGTATTGTTGTTTTCTTCCCAGTCCAGGAGTACTGGATTTAACCGGGGGGGAGTGCAGCGCCCCAGAGTCCTGGTCGTTGCAGTACTGTGGCTCCGCCGCTAAGGGGGGCTATGGTACGTCTGATGGCACTGAAGGAGTTCATCTGACCAGGTATCACAGACACCAATACATTTCACAGTCTGGCCTCCAGGGGGAGCTAAGGGTACTATTCATTAGGCCACTCCTCACAGTCTGGTAAAACTGGGGGTTAGGCAGGAAGTTAGAAAGAACGCTGACTGGGTTGGAACCAGGCAACACCTTGTGGCAGAGGGTGTTGTAGGGGAAGATTCGGTAGGGTCCCTGTCAGGGGTGGGATCCTGACAGAGGTCTGGCAATCAGAAAGAAAGCTACGGGACCGCGCCTGCACTTCATCGCGGCGGTGCCCTAAGAAAGGACAAGAAGCGAGATTTATTGTGCTGAGTGAGAAACGAGATCAACGCAACAGGGAGAAATACCAGTAGGAGTCGTGCTGTTAGACCGAGGCAACATCCTACTGAGGCGTAACTAACCGGTGGCCGGAACGCCGAGGAAGTACAGAGCTCTAAGCATTACTTCAAACCAACGGCAGGACAGAGAGCTATAGGCTGGCTGTCTCACCTACATCACCTACGCAGACATAGGGGGCAACTTGTGGAGAGGGGCGACTCTAGGGTCCCGGAAGAGCTCCGAGCCTTCCCGTCATACGGGTGCGTCCTACCATAAGATCTGGGGGACGAGATTAAGAAGAACATCAGAATCGAGTTGTTGTGAGGGAACACGAGGAACAGACACAACAGTTGTGGGGTACTTTCCCGTAAGCACAGCAGGGGAGGACCACAACACATAAGCGCTAGAAGGAAGGCACAGATTTCCACCTGCGAAGGGAACTCTGGAGGTGCCATCGGACCGGCCGGACTTGCGCAGCCCGGCTAACCGTATTCCGGACTGAGGACCCAGAAGCGTTCAGTAAAGAGGTAAATGACTGCAACCTGGTGTCCTCGTTATTTACTGCACTGCACCACCACCACCATCCACATCTATTACTGTACGCCCCTCAGCAGGGTCATGGACCGGGTCTAGCCACCGTGACAACCCCAGAGCAGAGACTCAGAGGCCCGGTACCGGGTACCCCTCGGCCCTGCGGCAGTGGGGGCGCTACACTTACATAAAGCATCCCATTATTTTTAAAGCCATTCCGCAATTGTGCCCATGCTGCGTTTTTTTCCACAGCGGAAAAGCATCGCGGTAAAAAAACGCAGCATGTTCATTAATTTTGCGGAAAATCTGCAATTTTGCCACTACAGAATTGTATTTGGATCCATGAACAAAAAGTGCATTAATACCGGGGAAAAAAACTTGACAAATACGTTTTTCAGTGAATGAAAGCATTCTTGTCCAAAGACTAAATCCAATACAGCCCATAGTTTTTCCAGGGATTAAAAAAAAAACCAGATTAAAAGCAAAGTCACAGAAGTAGGAATTAAAGGGTCACAGGTGGGAAGGAGCATTTCAAAGATTGCCCCTGCTGTGAAGCACCAAGAGCCTGTACATAGTTTGAACAGTCATCCTGTGCTGACAGATTCCCTTTAAAATTTACCCAAAACTTCTAAAATTAACACAGCAAAACCCAGTATTTACCTGCACAGATCATAGAAACTAAATGCACTAGCAGGATGTAACAAACTCCCTTAATAATGATGAAGGTGCAAAATCCTGATGAAATAACCAATCACAACCTTCCAATTCATGGAGGGGGTGATTGTGTGCAATTTTAATACTAAGCAAAAAACAAAAAAAAAGCCTTCTATAGGGCGCTGGTCACACAGATGTAGTGCATGATGCCAGTGACGCCTAGGCAGGTGAATACTGTTGCCCCTTTTTTTCTGTGTTAAACTTTAACATTCATGTCGTTTTTTTTTTTTATGGAAAGTGTGATGGGAAAATGACGGCACTGACATGAACAGAGCACAGAGTAAACACACAGATCTCGCTCCTGTGTTGATCGTTTGTTGCAATGTATCAGTGCGGGTAAAATGTATCAGTTTGGAGTACGACATATTCTAATAGTGATGATACATCGGAGGCTGGGATTTTTGGGATCTCCTCTTTAGTCCGCCTTGCACATTTCTCATTTTTGGCCGCAGCATTCCCCCCATTGCGTCGTGTCGTGGGATCAGCAGCCCTGGAGGGGTACAGATTTCGTGCAGGTTGTGTTACCGTCTTCTGCTTCCTTACTGCTCTTGGAAGACCTTTGTTGTTTGTTCTTGAGGGTAAGAGAAGCTTACAGCATGGCTTAACTATGCCGAATGGGGGGTTTAACTAATACAACATGTGAGGAATTTTAGGCAGTCATATTTCACTGGAAAAAACAATGTTGGAGCAGATGGCCCTGGCCGCACAGATAGGAGGGCACTTGGCAGCGTCCTGCCCTGTCAATGTATAATACTCAGCACCGCTGCGACTGCGAATTGTTTCTTATGTCTTCCCGGACAGCTGGACTACTACTCCTATTATTAGTTACTACTAGTCCCTTATTTTCCTAATTGGGAATAATGGGAGTGGGGGGTGTCCTCCTCCTGAGACCCCCAAACACTGCCTTATCCTTCTAGTACAAAAACGATAAAGGTTGCACCTTGATTTACCAAGAATGATTACTCTAGAACATTGAAGATGCATTACTGCCATAGAAAATGGAAAAAAAAGGAAAAAAAGCGCTATATAATGTATATATGAAATATTCATCTGCAAAAATTGCTCTGAAAAACACAGTAGAAAAGAAGGTACTTAGTGCATAAATTGGCCAATATATGAGTGCCCAACTGCCATGTCAAGGCGAACTTCGAAAGTTGGGTCCCTGTCCTGTTTTCTCACCTTTCCTGGGCAAAAACGCCTACAATTTATGGGTCAGGACTGGACCAGCTAACGACTTAAAATCACCTGTGGCTGATGGGGGTTGGGCACACATATATTAGCCAATATATGCGTCAAGTACCTTCTTTTCTACTGTATGTTTCATAGCAATTTTTGCAGATGAATATTTCATATATACATTATATAGCGCCTTTTTTTTCCATTTTCTATGGCAGTAATTTATCTTCAATGTTCTAGTAATCATTCCTGGTAAATCATGGTGCAACCTTTATCGTTTTTCAACTTATATGCTTTTTTGGTTGGCGCCTGTTCACATTAGCTTGGATGTGCTGGTCTTTTTCTGTTTGTATTATCCTTGCATTAGCACCACAATTCTATCAGATATTTGACAGCGCTTCATGGCTGCCGACAATTTTGCTTAGGTCAGGATGGTCATGGCACCCAGAGCACAAATAGGTAATCCTTACACTAAGTGCAAACGACTGTATATTCTCTCATCTGACGGTATCTGGTTGATTATGCAAATCACACAGTGATCAAAGTGGGATCTGATTTTCTAGGAAAACAAATAATCCATTCCATCAGTCCTTGGAAATCGAACTGCACACAGATGTCATCCAAGTGCAGTCCCATTTCTACATCATTGACTTGCATGGCCAAGTGTGATCCATGGAAAAAAAATCTGTGCATGACCCCATAGACTAATATTGGCCTGATGTTTTGTCGGATCGCACTTGGACCGAGGACATACATCCAGATGAATTAGGGGTTGGTGTCGGCCGGTCATTATGGAGCGCCCCCACACCGCCGCAGGGCCGAGGGGTACCCGGAGCCGGGCCTCTGAGTCTCTGTCCTGGGGTTGTCACGGTGGCTAGACCCGGTCCGTGGCCCTGTCTGTCAGTGGGGGACGTCCGGTGCAATAAGTGGTGTTGTAACGGTGCAGTTGTGAGGTGCAGGTCGCGGTAAATAACAAGGACACCAGGTTGCAGTCTCTTTACCTCTTTACTGAAGGTTTTGGAGACCTCAGTCCAGAGCGCTGTTAACTGGGTTGTCAGAGACCGGCCGGTCCAAAGGCACATCAGAAGTTCTCTTTACAGGTGGGAATCAGTGTCTACCTGCTAGCGCTGGGTGTTGTAGTTCTTCCCTGCTGAGCTCCCGGGATAGTCCTCACAACTGCTTCTGTCTGTCTCTGATGCTCGTTCTCTCCGTCCCCCAGATGATATGGCTAGGACGCACCCGTATGACGGGGTAGGCCTGGAGTTCTTCCGGGACCCTAGAGTCGCCCCTCTCCCACAGCTGCCTCCGTTGTCTGCTTAGGTGTTAAGTGAGACAGCCAACCTGTAATTAGCTGTCCGGCCGTGGTTTGCAGTGTACTTAAAGTCTCTTACTTGCTCGGCGTTCCGGCCACCGACTGTTTGCGCCTCAGAAGGATGTTGCCTCAGTCTAACAGCACGACTCCTTCTGGTCCCAATACTTCTTTACTGTATTCCCGTTGTGCACTGGTTAGTTCTGCTCTGAGGAGTCTGCCAGGATCCCATCCCTGACAGGTCCTCTCACTAGCTCTTCCCAGCTACTTCTCCCTGTCTTCCTGTCCAACCCCCAGTTTTACCATAGTGTGAGGAGTGGCCTACTAGATAGGACCACCCCCCCTGGTGGCCGGAGTGTGAAGTGTAGTGAGGTGTTACCTGGTCAGAGAAACTCCTCTAGTGCAATCAGACGTACCATAGCTCCCCATAGTGGCGGAGCCACAGTACTGCAACAACCAGGACTCTGGGGTGCTGCACTCCCCCCCGGTTAAATCCAGTACTCCGGGACTGGGAAAACAAGAACAATAATACATGTTAACAGAAAACACACAAATTTTTGAAATAGCATAACAATTGAACATAACAATGCTTCCCTTTACGGGAGGTGAGGATTCTTGAACGTTGCAAAAGTTAGGTCATGCACAGTTTATGACTCTCAGTTCAGTGGTTGAAACAGCGGGGACCCCGGGTAAACAACGGGGCCCCCCTTTTTGAAAGTTTTTGAGCAATTCACCGTCCATTACTCTAGTGTCCATTTAAAAACCTGTAACAAAAAGATATATATATACAACCATTTACAATTAAATAGCAGCCCTTATTAATACCTCCAAGTTTTGTATCGGAGGGGGGTTTGATTTTGAGTGCTGCGTGTGGACCTTCGCAGCGCAGGGGTTGCTATTGGCCTGACAGGGCCCGCTATGCTTGCTACCGCTGGTGTAGTGCGCTGTCTTCTAACTACACTTCTAGTGAGTCTGGGTAGCACTGGCAGGTTGGGGCTCTCAGAGCTGCGGTTATCAACAGTGGGTACAGCAGATTCACCGATAGCAGAGGGAGGATTTGTCGGTTCAACGGTTGGCAGGGCTTCATCAGGTAAGGCTTGTTGAGGTAGTGGAGCCAGATGATCTGGTACCACCATTGTTTCTGGCGGGTCCGGCTGTTGAAACATTACGACAGGTACCACAACGGCTTGGTTTATCTGAGTCCAGGACTGGGGAAAGTCACCAAGGACAGTATGGAACATTTTCTCCTTTTCCACCGGCGGGGAGATTTCTGGGGCCGTGCCCCTCTCTTTCAACTTATCGGGGCAGACCTTAAGGTGATCCCTGGATACCGCTGTCGAGGTCTCCCCTCTGTCCTTGCTGATGAGACAGACCTTAGTGTTGTCGAAGTCGGATGGCAAGATGGTATACGGTTCCGCTTCCCATTGGTCATCGAGCTTGTGTAACCTCCTCTTTCGTTTAAGCACTTGCTCACCAGGTGACAGGGGAATCGCAGGAGCGTGTTGATTGTAGTCCCTTTCTTGTTTCTGCCTAGCCTGGGCGAGACTTCTCTCCACACACTCCTGTACTTCGCGGTATCTTCGCTGCCTTTCTGTATCCCAATCTGCCTCCGGCGAGGTATCTTCGGGTACTAGGACCCCCATGTCCAGATCAACGGGTAACCGACTAGACCTTCCTCGCATCAGGTACGCTGGAGTACAGTTGGTGGAACTTACTGGGATGTGGTTGTACATATCCACCAGATCAGGCAACTTCGTCGGCCACAGGTTCCGTTCCTCCACAGGCAAGGTCTTCAATAAATCGATTACTACCTGGTTCATCTTCTCGCACATCCCGATGGTTTGAGGATGGTACGGGGTGGTTCTGATCTTCTTACACCCGTACAGCTGGCAGAATTCTTGGAACACTTCCGCTTCGAATGCAGGCCCCTGATCGGTCAGTACTTTCTCTGGGTAGCCATGGGGCCTACAAAAGTGCTGCTGGAAGGCCCTGGCGGCAGTCCTAGCCGTTAGATCCTTGACAGGCACAACCACCAAAAACCTGGAGTAGTGGTCCACGATGGTAAGGGCGTAGATATAGCCCGACCGGCTAGGTGTCAGCTTCACATGATCCAGCGCGACCAGTTCAAGCGGCCGTTTGGTGACGATAGGCCGCAGAGGAGCCCGTTGACTGTCACGGTCCTTCCTGCGCAGGCTACATGGACCACACTCCCGACACCACTTCTCAATGGTTCTCTTCATGCCAATCCAATAGAACCTCCCTCGGAGCAGCTTCTCCAGCTTCCTCCATCCGAAGTGTCCGGCTCCATCATGGTAGGCTCCCAGAACCATGGGCGCATCTCGCCTTGGCACCACTATCTGCCACACCAATTCATGAGTACGTGGGTCGATGCTCCTCCTGCACAGCTTGCCATCATGGATAAACAGTTTGCTTCTCCCCTTCCACAGCTGTTGGGTTTCTTGTGGATCATCTGGGCCAGGGTGCAACCCAGCCTGCGTCAAGAGCTCCTTCACCTGACGGACCGCGGGGTCACTATCCTGGGTTTCTGCCCATCCGTGGTGGGGCAGGGGATTCAGCGTGGCATCCGGTTGGTTCTTGTGCCTGTTCTTCACATGGTGGGAGTTCTGAGTGGCTTTGGGGCGATGGAAGGCAGGCAGCTCCACCTCTTCAAGTGCCTCCGGGTCTTCTCCCACTTCTGGTAAATTGGGCATTCGGGACAGGGCATCGGCATTGGCATTCTGGTGTCCTGCCCGATATTTGATGGTGAAATCATAGTTGGACAGCCGGGCCATCCACCGCTGTTCCAAAGCCCCGAGTTTGGCAGTACCCAGATGCGTTAGCGGATTGTTGTCCGTGAAGACGGTGAATTTCGCGGAGGCCAGGTAGTGCTTGAACCTCTCTGTCACTGCCCAGACAAGGGCAAGGAATTCCAGTTTGAAGGAACTGTAGTTGTCAGGGTTCCTTTCCGTGGGACGGAGTTTCCTGCTGGCGTAAGCGATCACTCTTTCTTTGCCTTTCTGGACTTGAGACAGCACGGCTCCTAGTCCCACATTACTGGCATCTGTGTACAGCACAAACGGTTGGTCGTATTCGGGGTAAGCCAGTACCTCTTCTCCCGTCAGCGCCGACTTCAAGCAGGTGAAGGACTCCTCCAGCTCCCCGTTCCAGTCAAAGGGGGTGTTCTTCCCCTTGGTCTTCTTTGGTTGGCCCACCAACAGGTTTTGCAAGGGTGCGGCCTTCTTGGTGAAGTCTTTAATGAACCTCCGGTAATAGCCTACCAGCCCGAGGAACTGCCGGACTTCGTGGAGGTCACTGGGCTTTGGCCAGTCCTTGATCACTGTGACCTTGTCGGGGTCTGGGGCCACTCCTTCAGCGCTCACCACATGGCCCAGGTACTGCACTTTAGGTTTCAGCAGATGACACTTGGACGGTTTCACTTTTAGGCCGAAGTTGGACAAGGCTTCAAACACCTCGGCCAGGTGCTTCAGATGGTCTTCGTAGGTTTTAGAGAAGACTATGACGTCATCCAGATATAGCAGCACGGTTTCAAAGTTCAGGTGTCCCAGGCAGCACTCCATCATCCTCTGGAACGTTCCGGGAGCATTGCACAATCCGAAGGGCATGTAGTTGAACTCACAGAGACCCATTGGCGTCGTGAAGGCCGTCTTCTCTTTGTCCGCCTCCGCTACAGGAACCTGCCAGTACCCACTGGTGAGATCTAAGGTAGAGAAGTAGTTAGCAGATTTTAAGGCAGCCAGAGACTCCTCTATCCTGGGCAGTGGGTATGCGTCCTTATGTGTAATGCGAATCAACTGCCTGTAATCAACACACATCCTCATTGTACCATCTTTCTTTTTAACAAGGACTAACGGAGCTGCCCAGGGGCTACAGCTGTCTCTCACCACCCCAGCCTCCTTCATTTCCCGCAACATGTCCTTGGCACACTGGTAATGAGCTGGGGGTACAGGGCGATATCTCTCTTTTATGGGTCGGTGATCTCCCGTGGGGATGTGATGTTGGATCCCTTTCACCTGCCCAAAATCTGAGGGGTGTTTGCTGAATACCTGTTCGTACTCGTGTACCACCCTGTAAGCCCCCTGTATTTGATGAGATGGGGTAGAGTCAGTGCCCACATGCAATTCCCGACACCAGTCTTTCGAGTGCTCTGCAGAACCTTTGTTCTCCGCCACGTTTGACGGGACCAAGGGTTCAGGTGTCTGTATTACACTATTATTGACAGTGAACAGTTTGGCGAGCGTGGTATACTTGGTTAGGTGGACCTCTTCCTCCCCACAATTGAGGACACGTACGGGCACTCTCCCCTGACGGACGTCGACCACCCCCCGGGCTGTCAGAACAGTAGGCCTATTGTCTGAATATACGGGTTCTACCAAGGCCTGGTAGTCCTTACCCCTGAGGCCTATGGCTGCTCTACACCATATTAACATTTCACTCTTGGGGGGTATCGCGATGGGGTTTGAATCACTCACAGTGACACGACCAATCTCACCACCAGTCAGCTCTACCTGCTGTCTCTGCATCAGAGCTCTGATTTCCTTCTGCAGGGCACGTTGCTCACTGTGGCCAGCGATTTCTGCCACCTGTTGCAACAAAACAATCACTTCTGCAAGACAATTTTCTATAACATTAGTACCAAGAGTCATCATGGGATTACATTCTCGACGATCAATATCAACAATCACAATCCCTTGGGCTTTCAATTCCACCCGCCCCACTTTGATGGTGACCTCCTTATACCCCACTTGTGGCAACGGCTGACCATTACTGGCGATTATGGTGAAATCATCGTCAGGGCCACGAGTAATATCAGCGTCCTCCCAATACCGTTTGTAGAGCACGTAAGGTATAGTCGTCACCTGAGAACCAGTGTCCAGCAAAGCATTCAAGGGGATTCCATCAATCACTACAGGGAGAACTGGTCGTCCTCCAATATACTTGGTTCTCCAATGCTGCGGGCCTGACCGTCCTACTCCTGGGGGTTGGCCCTTTGCCCCAGGGGTTGCTCGTTTAAAGGACAGTACCTTGCAAGATGGCCCACCTGGTGACATCGGCGGCAGATGGGTCGTCCGTCCTGATGGAAACGATCGCTGTCCCGGCCTCTGGTCGGTGGGGTCCTCTTCTGTCGCGTCCAGGGAACATCCTCTGGTCCGGAGGCTAGCTGGATCTTTTTCTTGGGGGCCTCCTGTAGGGACTGCACCGTCCGGGCTAGGGCAGCAACGCTCTTGGTCAGCTCCTGCATCTGAAGACGGAGTCCTGCAGGGGAGTCGTCCTCGAAGTTCTGGGCGTCGGCCTCCGCGGCAACTGGGGTATCCGATGCCACCTCCTGGTGGTATGTGAGAGCGGGGCGCCTGGATGGTATTGCGCGGCTGGGCTGTCGCTCCTGCAATGCCTGGATAGCTTTATCTTTGAACTGCGCAAAAGTCAAGTCTGGATTTTGCATGGCCAGGAAGTGCAATTGGCCCCGCTGGTGACTGCACAGGAGCCCCTCAATGAACCGCTCCTTCAGAAGTTTATCCTCATCCTGCATGCTGCCGGGGTCACTCTGCTTAATGGCCCGCATCGCCTCCTGGAGATTAAGGGCATAGTCCCGCAAGCTATCCTGTGGCCTCTGTTTGCATCCATAAAAAGTCAGTTTAATTTCCGTAGCAGTGCGAGTATCAAAGGTGGCTTTAAGCTTGGCAAAAATCTGTTGTGCAGTTCCTTTATCCTCAGCGGGCCAGGATTTCAATTCTCTCAGAGCCGCCCCAAAGAGTTGGCCGATTATCATATGAACCTTCTGAGGCTCTGTCAGGGGATAGAACTCGAGCAGGCTGCAGAGCCCTTCCTTAAAGTCAGTGAATGTATGCGACTCCCCAGAGTATCGTGGGAGCCAGGCCGCTCCGGGCAGGTACGGCATAGAAAAGGGCATTATGGCTTTTGTGCTAGCGGCAGTGTCCGGCTGGCTGAGGGGAACAGCGGGTTCTGCGGCAACCGGTGGTGGTATTAGGGCCGCGGCTTCGCCCGCTGCGTGGACCGGAGCTGCCCCTGCGTCCGCGGCTGCCACCTCCTCTCCTCCCGACTCGGACATGGCTGTACCTTCCTCCCACTAACCTGCCGGAGGACGGAGTTCCTCTTCCGGGATTGGCGCCTTACCGCGCTTTCCGTTCCGCGCTTCTTTTGGCTGGTTCCGCCCACGTAGCTAAGGCTCCTCCCTCCGTGCGCGGCAATGGCGAATTTTGGCGGCAAATGGCACAGCACACAGTCTTTTCAATAAAGTACAGTCCAAGCACAATAAATCACAGTTCCAAGGCACACATGACCTGATTCTTCAGGCTTAAGTAGATCCTGTTCGTGACGCCAAGTTTGGAGCGCCCCCACACCGCCGCAGGGCCGAGGGGTACCCGGAGCCGGGCCTCTGAGTCTCTGTCCTGGGGTTGTCACGGTGGCTAGACCCGGTCCGTGGCCCTGTCTGTCAGTGGGGGACGTCCGGTGCAATAAGTGGTGTTGTAACGGTGCAGTTGTGAGGTGCAGGTCGCGGTAAATAACAAGGACACCAGGTTGCAGTCTCTTTACCTCTTTACTGAAGGTTTTGGAGACCTCAGTCCAGAGCGCTGTTAACTGGGTTGTCAGAGACCGGCCGGTCCAAAGGCACATCAGAAGTTCTCTTTACAGGTGGGAATCAGTGTCTACCTGCTAGCGCTGGGTGTTGTAGTTCTTCCCTGCTGAGCTCCCGGGATAGTCCTCACAACTGCTTCTGTCTGTCTCTGATGCTCGTTCTCTCCGTCCCCCAGATGATACGGCTAGGACGCACCCGTATGACGGGGTAGGCCTGGAGTTCTTCCGGGACCCTAGAGTCGCCCCTCTCCCACAGCTGCCTCCGTTGTCTGCTTAGGTGTTAAGTGAGACAGCCAACCTGTAATTAGCTGTCCGGCCGTGGTTTGCAGTGTACTTAAAGTCTCTTACTTGCTCGGCGTTCCGGCCACCGACTGTTTGCGCCTCAGAAGGATGTTGCCTCGGTCTAACAGCACGACTCCTTCTGGTCCCAATACTTCTTTACTGTATTCCCGTTGTGCACTGGTTAGTTCTGCTCTGAGGAGTCTGCCAGGATCCCATCCCTGACAGGTCCTCTCACTAGCTCTTCCCAGCTACTTCTCCCTGTCTTCCTGTCCAACCCCCAGTTTTACCATAGTGTGAGGAGTGGCCTACTAGATAGGACCACCCCCCCTGGTGGCCGGAGTGTGAAGTGTAGTGAGGTGTTACCTGGTCAGAGAAACTCCTCTAGTGCAATCAGACGTACCATAGCTCCCCATAGTGGCGGAGCCACAGTACTGCAACAACCAGGACTCTGGGGTGCTGCACTTACGCCCCTGACTGTCCCCCTATACCAGTCTTATCCGTGTGCGTTTGTGATGCTGAGCACTCCTGCCCATGAATGATGGATGTGATAGTGGTTGCCCATCAGTATAGACACCTGTGCGGTCTCTGCCTAGTATCATGGGAACTGCAGCCGATTACATCTACGCTAACCCCTTATCTTATGGGCAATTAATTTTTTTTATTTTTGAAATTTCATTTTTTTTCCTTTTTTACTTCCAAGAGATATATCGTAACTTTTTTTTTACGTTTTTCCTTCCACCTAGTAGTAGTTACTAAAAATTCAGAACCTTGCAATAAAAAATTGGTTTGTGTCGCCGTGTTCTGAAAATCATAAGTTTTTCTATTTTTTTTCCCATAGATTCAGCTGTGCGGGTGCTTGTTTTATTGTACACCAAGCTGATGCTTTGAGTGATACCATATTGGGTTTAAAGATGGCCATTTCATTGCTTTTTGTTGTAAGTGTGGAGAGCAAAAACTGGCATTTTGATATATTTTATTTTTGGCATTTACCGTACAAGTTAAATTCATTTTTTATAGATCTGACCTTTATGGACATGGAGATGCCAAATATATTTATATTTTTATTGGTTACATTTTTTTTCTTTACTGGGTAAAGCGAAGTGACTTTAAACTTTTAACTTTATTTTTAAGATTTTTTTAAACTTGTTTTTTTTTCTACTTTTCATTTTATACAAACTGTAGAAAAATGCTTTTTTTTGTGGCAACCCTTCCAACCACGACAGACTTGTTAAGATTTTTTCTAAATGTACCGTCATGAACGTTAACATTGAACTCTCTGATTGAGAACTTTAGTCTCTGAGCTGTAGCTCTTGTGCTTTTTTTTTTTTTCATTTTACTGAGCATTAGACTTAGGCCTCATTCAGACTTCCGTGTAGCATGTATGGGTTGTATCCTTTTTTCACGGAAACAACATGTACCCATTATAATCTATTCTGGTATTTACATGTTTCTGTTTTTCGTCAGCATGAAAGAAAAGGGCAAATACAAGTCTATGGGTATGTGTCCACGTTCAGGTTTGCTTCAGGCTTTGGTCAGGATTTTATGCAGGTAAAATCCTGACCAAAAATGCACCTGAGGTCACTGGCAGGTCATCTGCGGTGTTCCTGCGTGTTTTGCTCATTGTAGCAACATGCTGCGTTCTTAAAAAACGCACCGCATGTGCGTTTTCGCGGGAAAAACGCATGCGTTTTTTCCTGCACAGTGGAGACGGGATTTCATTAAATCCCCTCCACTATGCTGTAACATCTGGACGCTGTGTTTTTGACGCTGCGGCTCAGCGCTGCGTCAAAAACGCAGCGTTTCCTGAACGTGGACACATACCCTATGGGTCCATGAAAAACATGTAGAACACCCATGCTTTCCTTATTTATAGGACAAGCTTGTAATTTATGTATTTCTTTATCCATCCATGAAAAACACTGATGACCCACTGATGATATAAAAACAGACACATGGACCATATACTGTTAAAAATGGTCACATTGATGACACACTAATACACAACACTCATGACACTGGTACAATTTTTTTCATGTACATTTTTAAAGACGTATGTGTGAATCCTCCCTTATGGTGAACTTTTTCCACTTGTGAATAATCTTTCTTACTGTAGAATGATGGACTCCAAGTTGTTTGGAAATGTCCTTTATAATTAGAGATGATTTAATTTTTTTAAATTTGAAATTGTAAGGTTGAGGTTGAATTTGCCCAAAAAATGTCACGGATGTGTCAGAGGCTGCAGACAGTCGCACTGCATCTGGCTGCAGAAGGTCTCAGTGGTTGGCCTTGCTTACTAGTGACCATCTCCCCCGGCCTGAATGGTGTCAACTGAATCTGGGTGGTTGGGAGTTGCAGGTGTGATTTTCTATTTGCACTTCCCTGTTGAGACTTGGAGCTGCAGCAGTCGGCTAGCGTCCTTTTTGGAGTTTGAAGGATGACGGTCTTTATCTCTGAGGCTACTCAAGCTAAGTGTTCCCCTTGTTTTGTGTATACTAGCTGTCTTTAGTGTTAGTGGAGTTCGACCAGCGTACACCCCTTCCTTCTCTAAGTAGCTTAGGCTACTTTCACACTAGCGTTTGTTGCAGCTGTGGAGGGCTGCGGACTTCCTCCGTGAAGCCCCGCCCTCGGCCGCACCTCCGCCACTAAAAAAAGAAAATTGCTACAAGCTGCGTCCTACGCATACTGCAGCAAAAAATAATAAACGCACAAGATACATACCTTCTGGTGAACCGTCTCGTCCCACGAAGTAATCCATCTGAAGGGGTTAACTAATATTACAGGCAGGAGCCCTGCTAAATGCAGCGGTGCTCGTGCCTGTAATCCCCGGCGAATGAAGGAAATGTAGGTCATTGACCTACATTTCCTTCAGTCGCGGTGATGCGCCCCCTGGTGGATGTCCTCATATGACCTGGAGCGTGGGAAAAAGTTCCCAGGCTGCAGTTCATGAGAACATCCAGCAGGGGCGCATCACCGCGACTCAATGTAAGTACAGATCCAGCTTTCCTTTCAGCACCCGGGGATTACAGGCACGAGCGAGTGGTTTATCGCAGCTCATGCCTGTAATATTAGTTAACCCCTTCAGATGGATTACTTCGTGGGACGAGACGGTTCACCAGAAGGTATGTATCTTGTGCGTTTATTATTTTTCAAAGCGAGGGTGTTCCTGATGGATTGAGAGAACAATAAATTATTACAACAACCGCTGTGTTTATTTCATTAAACTACTTTTAAATCATGTGTGTGTGTTTTTTAACCCTTTCCAACAATTGGATTAATAATGGATAGGTGTCATAATTGATGCCTCTCCATTATTAACCTGGCTTAATGTCACCTTCCAATAGCAAGGTGGCATTAACCCTTCATTACCCCATAGCCCACCGCTACACGGGAGTGGGAAGAGAGTGGCCAAGTGCCAGAATAGGCGCATCTTCCAGATGTGCCTTTTCTGGGGTGGCTGGGGGCAGATGTTTGTAGCCAGGGGGGGCCAATAACCATGGACCCTCTCCTGGCTATTAATATCTGCCCTCAGTCACTGGCTTTACCATTCTGGCGGAGAAAATTGCGCGGGAGCCCACGCCAATTTTTCCCGCCATTTAACCCTTTATTTCAGCAGCTACAGCGCCCACATTTTGCACATACACACTACTAACATTAGTAGTGTGGAATATGCATAAAAAAAGGGGATATGAGATGGTTTACTGTATGTAACCATGTCTCATATCCTGTCGGGTTTGCGCAGGAGAAATGAAAAGCCGGCAATTGAATTACCGACTTTTCACTAACACCACTGCGTATATCTCGCAAGTCACACTGCTGGTCCGTGTGGAATCCGTATTTTTCTCGCCCCCATAGACTTTCATTAGCGATTTTTTTGCGCAATACGCTGACAAACGCAGCATGCTGCGATTTTGTACGGCCGTAGAAAGCCGTATAATACTGAACCGTAATATACGGCTAATAGGAGCAGCCCCATTGAGAATAATTGTGCCGTTTATTTTGCGAGTTTTACGGACGTAATTTCTGCGCTCTTACGTCCGTAAAACTCGCTAGTGTGAGGCCGGCCTAACACTGAGGTTTCCTAGGACCTTATCCAACCACTTTTAAACTATTTTACACAAACTCAGCCTTAGTAATGTCAGTGATCTCACCAAAGAAATGGACAGTAACCAATAATTAACATATATTTTTGTGCAAATAGATTTGCAATTTATTTAAATTCACCGGGACTTAAAAATTTAATAAAATTTATTGAATCGATTCACTACAAATCAATCAGCTCTACTTTTAGCATTTTTTAAAGACCTTCTAAGGACCAGATATCATTTTTTATTTTGTCCTGATATGTTAAACTTTGGAATGCAAAGATGGTGTATTCAAACTTTTCCATGACTTTAAGTAAGAAATATCTGAACAGAATTTGACATAAATAGATATTCTATTACAACCTGTTTGTTTTGCACCTCCTCAGTGAGGCATCCTAGACTCCAAGCCTCATGTCAATATGAAGTTGGCCGTCTTAAGTGTTTGTCTTCCACATGTAAACAATATATCAGAAGTCAATGTCCGTTTTGCTCTACAGCAAATTCCATGTATATGTTGATAAATCAGACAGACATGACGATGGTATCAGCCAGACCTGATGACTGCCGCAGACAGAGCTCTTTTATGCCGGCCTGACCTACAGATGATGATAAAGATCCAAACGGAGGCCGTGTCTGGGGCTTGTCACATGACAATGCCAACCTGGGCAGCCTATTTATTCTCCATGACACCAGGCTGAACCTTAAACTAATAAACAGTCCATCATGGTGACAAGCGATAGACCTACAAACCTGGGAGATATTAAAAAAAAAGTGCCCTCCAGCAAAAAAAAAGAAAAAAATAGAAAATCACCCGTAAGTTCTTGAGTTGTTCACATATGTCACATTTCACATGGTTTTCGCTGCATGCGCCATACCTAAATCTGTGTCAAATCAAAGTGAAATTTTCATCCAGTGCAGAAGAATGAGGCTCCAGGGGTATTCACCGTAGAAATGTTGGGGCTTGAAAAAACCATGCGGATTCATGGAAGGGCAGGCGTTAAATCCAAGGTGATTTTTTTCTTTTCCTTGTAGTCTTCCAAGAGTTGTAACTATTTCATTTTTTTGTTTCATAGACTTTGCGATATGACCTTCAATTTATATAATTACCATTTTCAGGTCCAAACAACTTTCTAATGCATTTTTAGGGGGGTGAAGTTACCATAAAATTGTGATTCTTCTCTTAGACTTATTTTCTCATTCTGGCATTCACTTTATTAGATAAATATTGCATTTTAATAGCTTGTACAGTCACGAAGAAGGATATAAAATATATATATATATATATATATATATATATATATATATATATATATATATATATATATATATATATATATATACACTGCTCAAATAAAATAAAGGGAACACTTAAACAACAGACTATAACAAAGTAAATCAAACTTCTGTGAAATCAAACTGTCCACTTAGGAAGCAACACTGATTGACAATCAATTTCACATGCTGTTGTGCAAATGGAATAGACAAAAGATGGAAATTATTGGCAATTATCAAGACACACTCAATAAAGGAGCGGTTCTGCAGGTGGGGACCACAGACCACATCTCAGTACCAACGCTTTCTAGCTGATGTTTTGGTCACTTTTGAAGGTTGGTTGTGCTTTCACACTTGTGGTAGCATGAGACGGACTCTACAACCCACACAAGTGGCTCTGGTGGTGCAGCTCATCCAGGATGGCACATCAATGCGAGCTGTGGCAAGAAGCTTTGCTGTGTCTGTCAGCGTAGTGTCCAGAGGCTGGAGGCGCTACCAGGAGACAGGCCAGTGCACCAGAAGACATGGAGGAGGCTGTAGGAGGGCAACAACCCAGCAGCAGGACCGCTACCTCAGCCTTTGTGCAAGAAAGAACAGGAGGAGCACTACCAGAGCCCTGCAAAATGACCTCCAGCAGGCCACAAATGTGCATGTGTCTGCACAAATGGTTAGAAACCGACTCCATGAGGATGGTCTGAGGGCCGACGTCCACAGATGGGTGTTGTGCTCACAGCCCAACACTGTGCAGAACGCTTGGCATTTGCCACAGAACACCAGGATTGGCAAATTCACCACTGGCGCCCTGTGCTCTTCACAGATGAAAGCAGGTTCACACTGAGCACATGTGACAGATGTGACAGAGTCTGACGACGCCGTGGAGAGCGATCTGCTGCCTGCAATATCCTTCAGCATGACCTGTTTGGCAGTGGGTCAGTAATGGTGTGGGGTGGCATTTCTTTGGAGGGCCGCACAGCCCTCCATGTGCTCGCCAGAGGTAGACTGACTGCCATTAGGTTCCGAGATGAGATCCTCAGACCCCTTGTGAGACCATATGCTGGTGCGGTTGGCCCTGGGTTCCTCCTAATGCAGGACAATGCCAGACCTCATGTGGCTGTAGTGTGTCAGCAGTTCCTGCAAGATGAAGGCATTGAAGCTATGGACTTGCCCGCCCGTTCCCCAGACCTGAATCCAATTGAGCACATTTGGGACATCATGTCTCGCACCATCCACCAACATCACGTTGCACCACAGACTGTCCATTAGTTGGCGGATGTTTTAGTCCTAGTCTGGGAGGAGAGTCCTCAGGAGACCATCCGGTGCCTCCTCAGGAGCATGCTCAGGCATTGTAGGGAGGTCATACAGGTACGTGGAGGCCACACACAGCACTGAGCATCATTTCCTTGTCTTGAGACATTTCCACTGAAGTTGGATCAGCCTGCAATTTGATTTTCCACTTTGATTTTGAGCATCATTCCAAATCCAGACCTCCGTGGGATATTAGTTGATCATTTTTAGGTTTTACTGTTCTCAACGCATTCCACTATAAAATGAATATTTATATTTAGTTTTTTTAGTTGCGTTCTGGAACAATGGGTGTGATATGAACTTTTATATTTGAAAACATTTTTTTTCCGTATTTTTTTATATTTTTTTTTTAGTCCCCCTATCATACTTGATCAAGGGATTGCTGGATCACTTGTTCTATACACTGCAATATTGCTGTCTATTGTAACATAGCGCTCTCCAATGAGACCAAGCCACAGGCTGAGCTTCATAGGTGTTCAAACATGGCCGACATGAGGGCCTTCAGTACACCGCCAGCTGCCATGACAGTGCCATCGGCTCCCACAATCATGTTGCAGGGGGACCCAATGATTTTCAGAAGGAATACTTTCCCTGTCTACAACCTATTAAGAACGGCTGTTCCGATTGATGACGACTGTTCACAGCGATTATTCTCAGCTGCTAGCTATATAACATGTATGATGAATGCCACAAGTTGAAATCTGGCCAGGGTTGGCTCACAAGTTGCTGAGGATCTCAGCCTATGCCTAGATTTGCTTGGTGCAAGTTGGCCCTGCGTAAATTGAATGCTTCTGCCCCGTGGTTTATGCTCAATAACCAGACCCTCCGAAACTAATAGTGCTTAAAGGGGTTGACAATTTCTTATTTCTTAAATACATGTGTTTGGGGCTAAAAATCATATTTGCCATTGGGCTACACTTTAAATTTTGCTAAGTTTGCTT
The DNA here is from genome assembly GCF_051348905.1 of Ranitomeya variabilis. Classification (NCBI taxonomy): domain Eukaryota; kingdom Metazoa; phylum Chordata; class Amphibia; order Anura; family Dendrobatidae; genus Ranitomeya; species Ranitomeya variabilis. The sequence continues at coordinate 440,027,784 of NC_135233.1, read as the reverse complement.
TCAGTAGCCTCTGTTCTGCACTGTCTATTGTTGGATGAAGAATGAGTTATTGGAAAATCTGTCAGTGAGCTGCTTCTGACAGTTTGCTAGGAGAGTTTCTAACGCTTTTGCCTTTCTTTTTCTGTAATGCTCTCAGCTAATGTTTGACCACTGATCACATCAAAGTTGAATGTAAGGGAAGCAAAGGAACCCGTAAAAGTCAACTGCAGCAAATTTTTCAATGAAACCCAACTGCAAATATATATATATATATATATATATATATATATATATATATCTAATATATAAAGCTGAATGTGTGTGTGTGTGTATGTATGTATGTATGTATGTATGTCCGGGATTGGCATCTGAACCGTAGCAGCTACAGCCACAAAATTTTGCACAGTCACACGTCTGGACCCCGAGAGCGTCATAGGCTATGTTGTGAGGTGAAATTTTAACCCCGCGCTTTCCAATTCACCAAACAATTTTGCCCCTATCTACATAATGGGGAAAAAGTGAAAGGAAAAGTGTTGGAGGCGTCGCAGCTACAGGCACAAAATTTTGCACAGTCACACGTCTGGACCCTGAGAGCGTCAAAGCTATATTGTGAGGTGAAATTTTAACCCCGCGCTTTCCAAGTCACCAAACAATTTTGCCCCTATCTACATAATGGGGAAAAAATGAAAGGAAAAGTGTTGGAGGCAAATTAACAGCTGCCAGATGTGAACAAGGGGGACTTAAAGAATGACAGCGATGGCACCAAAGAGTATATACTGTACAGTTGCTAAGGTGGGGCCCCAACATGGGATAATCACACCACCACGGGGATATGAACACACACACAAAATGCGCCACACACTACCACGTGCTCGAACACATATACCACCCTCAGTGCACATTTCACCACACATACACCAACCTCGCCACATAAAAGTAGAAACACAAAAGTCGCCGCTCAAAACTCGCCACGCGCAAAACTCTCCACATGCAAAACTCGCCACACGTGCAAAACTCGCCACACGCAAAACTTGCACACGCAGAAAAATTGCCACACGCAGAAAAATTGCCACATGCACAAAAGTTGCAACACATGCAAAAGTTGCCTCACACAAAACTTGCACATACTCAAAAGGCACCACACATAAAACTCGCCACGCGCAAAACTCGCCATGCGCAAAACTTGCTGCACACAACTTGCTACACTAACCTGTCACATGCAACTCGACACACAAAAAGTTGCTACACGCATGTCGCCACACAAAACTCATCTCACAAAAGTCCCTACATGCATGTCGCCACACGCAACTCAACACACACAACTTGACACACGAAACTCGCCCTAAAACACACACAAGTCTGGTATCCTTCAAAAATAAAAATCTGATTAATAAGCAGACAAACTACAAGAGCAACAAATGTACCATATAGGAATCCGGCAGCTGTCAGTCACATGACCAGTCTATTATGTGTATGTGTGAGCTAATATATACTGCCAGGGGGTGGGCTTACTGTTGGCTGGGGATTTATCAGGCTGCCATTTTAGCTTACAAATACTGAGGTAAAAATACTGACCAAATAACGTGTGAACGAGGGCTAATACAGGAGGAGATGGCATACAGCTATATACTATATACAGGAGATGACACACAGGTATATACTATTTACAGGGGAGATGACACACAGGTATATACTATATACAGGAGGAGATGACACACCGATATATACTATATACAGGAGAGATGACACACAGGTATATACTATATAGAGGAGGAGATGACATACAGGTACATACTACATACAGGAGGAGATGACATACAGGTATATACTATATACAGGAGGAGATGACACACAGGTATATACTATATACAGGAGCAGATTACCTACAGGTATATAGTATATACAGGAGGAGATGACACAGGTATATGCTATGTATAGGAGGAGATGACATACAGGTATATACTATATACAGGAGATGACACACAGATATATACTATATATAGGTGAGATGACACACAGGTATATACTATATACAGGAGATTACATACAGGTATATCTAATATATAAAGCTGAATGTGTGTATGTATGTATGTGTGTATGTCCGGGATTGGCATCTGTACCGTCGCAGCTACAGCCACAAAATTTTGCACAGTCACACGTCTGGACCCCGAGAGCGTCATAGGCTATGTTGTGAGGTGAAATTTTAACCCCGCGCGTTCCAATTCACCAAACAATTTTGCTCCTATCTACATAATGGGGAAAAAGTGAAGGGAAAAGTGTTGGAGGAAAATTGACAGCTGCCAGATGTGAACAATGAGGACTTAAAGAATGAGAGCGATGGCGACAAAGAGTATATACCGTACAGTTGCTAAGGTGGGGCCCCGACATGGGATACTCACCACACACGGGGATATGAACACAAACACAAAATGCGCCACACACTACCACGTGCTTGAACACATATACCACCCTCAGCACACATTTCACCACACACACACACCAACCTCGCCACATAAAAGTCGAAACACAAAAGTCACCACTCAAAACTCGCTACATGCAAAACTCGCCATATGCAAAACTAGGCTCACGCAAAACTCGCCACACGTGCAAAACTCACCTCATGGAAAACTCACCTCATGCAAAACTTGCACACACAGAAAAATTGCCACATGTACAAAAGTTGCACCACATGCAAAAGTTGCCTCACACAAAACTTGCACATACTCAAAATGCACCACACATAAAACTCGCCACGCGCAAAACTCGCCATGCACAAATCTTGCTGCACACAACTTGCTACACTAACCTGTCACATGCAACTCAACACACAAAATGTTGCTACACGCATGTCGCCACACAAAACTCATCTCACAAAAGTCGCTACATGCATGTCGCCACACGCAACTCAACACACACAACTTGACACATAAAACTCGCCCTAAAACACACACAAGTCTGGTATTGTCCTTCAAAAATAAAAATCTGATTAATAAGCAAACTACAAGAGCAACAAATGTACCATATAGGAAATACGGCAGCTGTCAGTCACATGACCTGTCTATTATGTGTATGTGTGAGCTAATATATACTGCCAGGGGGGAGGGCTTCCTGTTGGCTGGGGATTTATCAGGCTGCCAATAGCAACCAATCACAGCTCAGCTTCTATTTTGCTACAGTTAATTAACCTGAGCTCTGATTGGTTAATATAGGCAACAAAGACATTCTCAGTATAACAAAGCTAATATATGTTGTGAAATGCTTCTATTTGCTTAGTTTTTGCCTTTTAATAATTACATTTCTATCTATTTGTTTTGTGGTTTTTGTGTGCAGAATAAATTTTTGTTAACACATTCTATTTTGCTAACAGCAGTCATTAACCCGGGCGAAGCCGGGTAGTACAGCTAGTATATATATATATATATATATATATATATATATATATATATATTTATTTAGACCCAAATGCATGCATTTAAGTAAAAAATATAGCATTGTTGCCCAAAGGTGGACAACCAACATATCAATAATTAGTTACTAATCCAATGTGTTTGCATAATTTGAAGGGTTTATTCCACATCCGATATTTATAGCATTCTCCCTATTGGGAAGATCAAGGGTCCCATGCTCTCCAATGTAGTCTATGGGTTGAGAAATCAGTGTTTTGGTTTTTTTTTATAAATATGCTATTTCAGCCATTATTTAGATATCTGTCCTTCGAAAAGTTGGATGAGACCAAATGAGTGGGATTACAGTTCTTATATAGTTTGTCATCCAACTTTTCTGCAACTCCAAATTACAAAAGCGTTTAGTTCAGTAGTCAATATAGAGAAAGAAGATGGAGTAACATGTCCTTAAACCATTCAGAAGCCAGGTAAAGCTAAGGGCAAACCACAAAGGATGTATCATGGTGGCCATAATGGTTGCCACCTAATCCAATAGGGCTTTTTTTAGTTTTAGTGGGAAAAGCAGAAGGTAAAGGCCATAGACCATACAGGTGGGAGCTATAGGGTAGGTTATCTCCACTCCAGGGTACGATTCTGCACAAGACAGTCCTTTGTCCCCGATCTTCATTGCCCCGGAGCTGATCAGTTGCGGATTTATCTTGGTACTTATTAAGGCTTTTTATTTCAGCCCATGTAATTATCAATTACAGAAAGGGAAGCTTCTTATAATGTGAACCATGAAGTCCGCTTGTTTCCTACAATCAGGGTTAGAAGCTCTGCGCTGAATTAATGGTCCTATTAATTGACGGCATGTGACCACTCCAGGGGAAATATGTGGGATTTTCAGTCTGCTCCAAACGTTAAGCAGACTGCAGCGACCCGTGTCATGCGATAATGAAGTGAGGGCCCACTCTGGGAAGCAGATCCTCATGTCTACAACAGAAATGGGAGCAAATAGTCATAATGACATTTTACTTTATGAGATGTAAGAATTAGAATACAAGGCTCTGGTCACCGGCTCCTGGGAAACTAGAACTCTCAGCATGTGCCAATAAACTTTTCTGAAATTGGGAGAAAATGTATTTTTAAAGACGAAAAGTGCATAAGGTCTGGCTAACCGGTCTAAAAAATAAAAAGGAAGTGTAGCTAAAAGAATGTTGGGCATCAACAAGCCAGTAATGTTTGTCCATAGTTTGAACATACAGGATTAGGGTAAGTAAGGTTACAGATCAATACTTACTACACCAGAAAGTGTTCTTGCTGTGATGTAACACGGTGATAGTTTCACCCTTGAGTTGGTAAGTTATTTAGTTATTAAATGACGTACATTTCACTGTTGTACCTAGCCATATAACTAATATGCACATGGAAATGGAGCGTTCCCGTAGGGCTGTGGGGTACTCGGAGCCGGGCCCTTCGGTTCTCGATGGGGGATGTCACGGTGGCTGACCCGGTCCGTGGCTCTAGGGGCGTCTGTTGATAAGTGGGGGGAAAGGTCTTTAAAGGGATAATGTTCGTGACGCCACCTGTGGTATTCGGTCAGGGTGACCGACGCTGCTTAGGGGTCCGCTGGGGTGATGTGATGGCAGCTAGATGGTATACCTTCCCACAGGTGAAGTATGTCCCCAGGGCTTCCCAGAGTGTAGGTGGTGGATGGTGGATGATCTAAGGCGCAGTGAATAACGAGGACACAAGGTTGCAGTCTCTTTACCTTTACTGAAGACTTCAGCATCCACAGTCCAGGGTACGGACCACAAGGTAGGCAGAGTCCGGCCGGTCAGAAGGCAAATCCAGAGTCCCCTTATCCAGGTGGAATTCAATAGCCTTCCCCTAGCGCCTGAGTGTTGTAGTCCCTCCCTGCTGAGCTTCTCGGTAAGGTCCTCACAACTGATGTAGATGATCTAGATCAGTGATTTTCAACCTTTTTTGAGCCGCGGCACACTTTTTATACTTAAAAAATCCCGGGGCACACCACCAACCAAAATGGCACAAAATGACACTAAAACAGTACATATTCTACATATAGTTAATAATATAGATTCTAAATGTATTTATACTCACTGCATGCGGCGCCATGCCCCTACTTGTTTTCATTTTAATAAATGTTTTCTAACAAAGACTATTTTTATATATTGGTATTTGTGAATTTTGGGTCGTTTTTGGGTCTCTGACCCACTCCTCTTTACACATGCAGCTCTGCTCCGTACACTGAATACACATGCAGCTCAGCTCCGTACACCTCACACACCTGGCTCCACTCCGTACACCTCATACACATGCAGCTCAGCTCCATACACTGAATACACACCTGGCTCCACTCCGTACACCTCATACACATGCAGCTCTGCTCCGTACACTGAATACACACCCGGCTCCGCTCCATACACCTCATACACATGCGGCTCTGCTCCATACACCTCATACACAACCGGCTCCGCTCCGTACACCTCATACACACGGCTCTGCTCCGTACACTTCATACACACCCGGCTCTGCTCCGTACACCTCATACACACCCGGCTCTGCTCCATACACCTCATACACACCCGGCTCTGCTCCATACACCTCATACACAACCGGCTCCGCTCCGTACACCTCATACACACGGCTCTGCTCCGTACACCTCATACACACCCGGCTCCGCTCCGTACACCTCATACACACCCGGCTCCGCTCCGTACACCTCATACACACCCGGCTCCGCTCCGTACACCTCATACACACCCGGCTCTGCTCCATACACCTCATACACACCCGGCTCCGCTCCGTACACCTCATACACATGCAGCTCTGCTCCGTACACCTCATACACACATGGCTCTGCTCCGTACACCTCATACACACCCGGCTCCGCTCCGTACACCTCATACACATGCAGCTCTGCTCCGTACACCTCATACACACATGGCTCTGCTCCGTACACCTCATACACACCCGGCTCCGCTCCGTACACCTCATACACACACGGCTCTGCTCCGTACACCTCATACACATGCAGCTCTGCTCCGTACACCTCATACACACCCGGCTCCGATCCGTACACCTCATACACACACGACTCTGCTCCGTACACCTCATACACATGCAGCTCTGCTCCGTACACTTCATACACACCCGGCTCTGCTCCGTACACCTCATACACACCCGGCTCTGCTCCATACACCTCATACACACCCGGCTCCGCTCCGTACACCTCATACACATGCAGCTCTGCTCCGTACACCTCATACACACATGGCTCTGCTCCGTACACCTCATACACACCAGGCTCCGCTCTGTACACCTCATACACATGCAGCTCTGCTCCATACACCTCATACACACATGGCTCTGCTCCGTACACCTCATACACACCCGGCTCCGCTCCGTACACCTCATACACACACAGCTCTGCTCCGTACACCTCATACACATGCAGCTCTGCTCCGTACACCTCATACACACCCGGCTCCGATCCGTACACCTCATACACACACGGCTCTGCTCCGTACACCTCATACACATGCAGCTCTGCTCCGTACACTTCATACACACCCGGCTCTGCTCCGTACACCTCATACACACCCGGCTCTGCTCCATACACCTCATACACATGCAGCTCTGCTCTGTACACCTCATACACACCCGGCTCTGCTCCATACACCTCATACACACCCGGCTCTGCTCCATACACCTCATACACATGCAGCTCTGCTCCGTACACCTCATTACACACATGGCTCCGCTCCATACACCTAGCACACACACACTTACCATGGCAACCAGCACAGCAGAGTCCTGCAGTCCATGGAGGTCCCGATCATGTGACCTCTGACTCCTCCCCTCCTGTGACCTCATCACAGGTCCTGTTTGCACAGAGCAGCCAAGGTGCAGGGATGACCGGCTGGTGGGTTGTGAGCAGGGGCGCGCTAGTGACTGACTGCAAGTGTCAGTGATTATGGAGAGTCGGCACCAGGTGTTCTGACCGCCGCTCTGCCGCCCCCTGTCTTTCAGTGACGACTGCCGCCTGAAGCAAAGGGCTCAACTTGCACCATGATAGCGGCGCCCTTGGGGGGCACCATAGAACTTTCCCCGCGGCACACCCGACCATGTGTCGCGGCACACTAGTGTGCCGCGGAACACTGGTTGAAAATCACTGATCTAGATGTTATGTCTCTTTCTTTCTGTCCCCCTGATGGATAGGATAGAACAAACCCATATGACTGATGGCCTGGGGCTTTTTACAGGGACTCTATCACGCCCCGGCCTCTACAGTTGCCACCGTGCCTCCTGGGTTTATGGTCGGGCAGCTAACGTGGAATTAACTGTCCTGCCGGTCTCTGAAGTAAAGCGTAGAGATCCTTACTCCCTCGGTGTTCCGGATACCGGATTCTGCGCCTCAGAAAGGAGGCACCCTTTTTCAGGGCAGAACTCCTTCTGGTTTCCTCTCCTTGTGCTATTACTTCGTTTCTCACTCTCTGCAACGCAAATCCCTTCAATGTCTCTTCCTTTGGATGCTGCCGCACGTGGGGCAGGCGCAGCTCCGTGGCCTTCTGTCTTGGCCTCTGACAGGATCCCTCCCCTGTCAGGGACCCACTACCTGAGCAGAGCCCAGATAGCAGCTCACTAGACCCAGCCCAGCCAGCGTCCGCCAGACTGGTGCTGACTGGGTGAAACCCAGCTCGCTTCTGCCTAACTTCCTGTCCAGACTACCAGTTTTACCTAATTGTGAGGAGTGCCCTAATAGATTGGAGCATAGCTCCCCCTGGCGGCCTGGAGTGTGAAGTGTGTTGAGTGCTTTGTGATACCTGGTAAAGAGATCTCCTTTATTGTATTGCCTTGAGACGTAACATCACTCCCCCTGGTGGAAGAATAACATTACTGCAACAACCAGGATTCTGGGGCGCTGCAGAATCACAAGAAGCAATGGAATGAAACTGAATAGGAGAAGATACAGATTAGACATTAGAAAAAGACTTTTTTGACAGTGAGGGTGATCAATGAGAGGAACAATCTGCCACCAGAAGTGGTGAGTTCTCCTTCAATGGAAGTCTTCAAACAGAGGCTGAACAGATATATGTCTGAGATGGTTTAGTGAATCCTGTATTGAGCACGATGACCCCTGGAGGTCCCTTCCAACTCTGACATTCTATGTTATAATAGACAGTCCAAAGAAATATGAAGTCTATAATGTAGCATTAATCACTGTAATACGATTTGGTGCATCGAATTCGCAGCTGTCTAATTTTATAGGGTTATTTAAAAAACAAAAAGCTATCCTCGATTGATAGAATAGAGTATATTTTGATGATCACTGGGGTCTGACTGCTGGGACCCCCAGCAAGAATGGGGGTTTGCACTCTCATCTTGATTGGAGCTGAGCTGCACATGGTTGACCTCCAATTCATTGTCAATGTGACTCCCAAAGAAAGCAGAGCTCTGTACTCGGCAATTTTCGGCAGAGGAGGCTGAGTGTGCGCTCCTTCACTCCATTCAAGACCCCGCTGATGTTTGGTATTGAAACCCACCATCTTTTTTTTCCATATCACCATTGCCACTCCTGCCTAGTATTGCAGCTCATACCAATCCCTCCAGCTACATTCAGGGTACGTTCCCACGTTCAGTAATTGCTGCAGGTTTCACGCTGCGTACTTGTGCGGTATCAGAACTGCATCGGCCAGATGCTACAGCATAGTGGATGGGATTGATAGAAATAATATGTCCACTATGCATGCATGTGAGCCTGCGGATCACCCGTGGAAACTGACATGCGGCGCAACTTTCAGGACCGCAGCATGTTATTTTCTCTTGCGGAGACGCCAGTTTCCGCCACAGAAATGTTATCAACAGAATGTATTGAACAAGGTAAATCGCATGTGTTCACTGAGTCATGCAGGATTTACCTGCGTTCAATAGAAGGCAGCGTTTGGAAGCTGGGAAAATACGCTACGTCCAAAGCGCTGCTACTTCCGGATCGTGGGAACGTAGCCTCATAGGTCTTGTGCACAACGCTATAGATCAGCTCGTTAAAAAGTTCCCAGCAGTTCGAAGCCAGAACTATGCACCACATATGTCCACATGAACGGGACAGAGGGAAACTGAAATGTTCCATCGAATGCCATATTACAGAGTTATATTTGCTTCTAGAAAGAGACATCTTTTGGGAACTAATCTATAGCATGGCTCCAACCTACCAATACTCGGTGAGATCTTCTCATGGCGTAGAGCAGTGTTCCCAACTCCAGTCCTCAAGAGCCACCAACAGGTCATGTTTTCCGAATTTCCTTAGTATTGCCCAGGTGATGGAATTATTGCATGTACAGGTCATGAAATTATTACCTGGGCAATGCTGATGTAATCGGAAAACATGACCTTGTGGTGGCTCTTGAGGACTGGAGTTGGGGAAACACCTTTGTAGAGGGTCTGTTGCTATACAACCACTATAGCTTTGTCCTTCCTTCTAAGGAACAATACCTCCATAATATATTGCTCAATTGCTGCATTGTGTCTTTGTGCCTCTGTCCAAAATTCCACAATAAAAGGTTGTCCCGCATTATTATTTTTGTTGCAAAAATAACAAAATTATTGTCCTCGAGGTTTCTGATATTGCATCTCATCCTCATTAAAGTGTTTAGGGCTGAGCTGCAATACCAGATGCAACCCATAGACCGGAGTGGCGCTGTCTCTTGAAAAACTTTCACCCTGGTCTTAAGCTTTAGACATTGCTTTACTTAAAGGGAACCTGTCACCTGAATTTGGCGGGACCAGTTTTGGGTCATATGGGCGGGGTTTTCGGGTGTTTGATTCACCCTTTCTTTACCCGCTGGCAGCATGCTGGCTGCAATATTGGATTGAAGTTCATTCTCTGTCCTCCATAGTACACGCCTGCACAAGGCAATCTTGCCTTACGCAGGCGTGTACTCCAGAGGACAGAGAATGAACTTCAATCCAATATTGCGGCCAGCATGCAGCCAGCGGGTAAGGAAAGGGTGAATCAAACACCTGAAAACCCCGCCCATATGACCCAAAACTGGTCCCGCCAAATTCAGGTGACAGGTTCCCTTTAAGTAAATCTATTATCTTACCCATGCTATTAATTCTTGCTGTCAAAGTAGAAGCCAATATACCAAGAGTTACCCTAACGACATTCGTCGACTCCCATGATTTTTCCATAAGACCACTTTCCTAATTATATCTCTGCATGGGAGGGACGCATTTTTATTAGCTAAATGGTGCTCATTGAGGAGATTTAACTGGTATATAGAGTTTTACAGGCAGTGGTTCATGGGAAATGGTTATGTAAACTAGCTTTTCTCCAGAAGAAAGAGAAATGTCTCTAGCGCCACCTATAGGTAGCTTTCCTGTATGGAGATACATTAGTATTTCACTGGTGGATCTTTTGATCTTGTCCCAAGGTGATCTCAAAACTCAATACTTTATAAAGGATATTTTGGGCAAAGTAAAGCTTGCCAGACCTATTATTCGCCCTACCACCTTCACGTTCTTGAAAATACTCTCTATGGGGTAGAAATGAAACTAGGAGATCTTGGCTGAAGATCAGAAGACATTTTGGCATGAGTCGAGCTTCTGAAGGGAACCTCTGCATTTATTAAACGGCTTTAAATGAAACAAGTATAGAAGTGCAGCTATTTCCAAGGAGACACATGGGAAACTTGGGCATCCAGACTTTCCAAATTCATAGGATTTCATAGTGCAGAGCAGAAGACCATATAGCATCAAAAAGTTCACGGGTTCAAGGCAATAAAGTTGAGATTTAAAGGAGACGTTGGCTCCTTTACTATATAGTTTTGCGTTTGTGAAATAAAGTGTGTTTATGGAGAAGCTTATGCAAACCCAGCAAGCAATACTTTGTTTTTAACATTTTTCTTGTTCTCAGACAGGCAGCAGAGCAATACTGGGGCAGGGACATACTGTATACCTATACCACCACACATAATGCAAAAATAAGGAAAATTCTGCTTCCTTTGCATTAATATATGTGAATGGTTATTGGTGCCTGTCTAAAAGCAAGCAATGTGTTCACTGCAATTTGCTTTTACTTTCTTCTGGAAGAATGGAGTTTTGCCTTCTTTTTTTTTTGCAGGGTGCGAAGCATAGTTTTTATAATAGCATAGCGACTCACTAGGGAAAATAGGTAACACACTAAAAACTGCAACCGACCCTGCCCATTCCTGTACAGACTAGTGATCCTGACCCTGCTGGTTCCTGTACAGACTAGAGATCCTGATCTTGCCGGTTCTTTTACAGACTAGAGACCCTGACCTTGCCGGTTCCTGTACAGACTAGTGATCCTGATCCTGCCGGTTCCTGTACAGACTAGAGATCCTGACCCTGCAGGTTCCTGTACAGACTAGTGATCCTGACCCTGCAGGATCCTGTACAGACTAGAGATCCTGATCCTAACGGTTCCTGTACAGACACTCCTGACCCTGCTGGTTCCTTTACAGACTAGAGATCCTGATCCTGCCGATTCCTGTACAGACCAGAGATCCTGACCCTGCAGGATCCTGTACAGACCAGAGATCCTGACCCTGCAGGTTCCTGTACAGACTAGTGATCCTGACCCTGCAGGATCCTGTACAGACTAGAGATCCTGATCCTGCAGGTTCCTGTACAGACTAGTGATCCTGACCCTGCTGGTTCCTTTACAGACTAGAGATCCTGATCCCGCTGGTTCCTGTACAGACTAGAGATCCTGACCCTGCAGTTTCCTGTACAGACTAGTGATACTGACCCTGAAGGATCCTGTACAGACTAGAGATCTTGACCCTGCAGGTTCCTGTACAGACTAGTGATCCTGACCCTGCCGGTTCCTTTACAGACTAGAGATACTGACCCTGCCGGTTCCTGTACATACTAGAGATCCTAACCCTGCTGGTTCCTTTACAGACTAGAGATCCTGATCCTGCAGGTTCCTGTACAGACTAGTGATCCTGACCCTGCTGGTTCCTGTACAGACTAGAGATCCTGATCCTACCGGTTCCTGTACAGACTTGATATCCTGACCCTGCTGGTTCCTTTACAGACTAGAGATACTGACCCTGCCGGTTCCTGTACATACTAGAGATCCTGACCCTGCTGGTTCCTTTACAGACTAGAGATCCTGATCCTGCAGGTTCCTGTACAGACTAGTGATCCTGACCCTGCTGGTTCCTTTACAGACTAGAGATCCTGACCCTGCTGGTTCCTGTACAGACTAGTGATTCCGACCCTGCTGGTTTCTTTACAGACTAGAGATCCTGACCCTGCCGGTTCCTGTACAGACTAGAGATCCTGACCCTGCTGGTTCCTGTACAGACTAGTGATCCTGATCCTGCTGGTTCCTGTACAGACTAGTGATCCTGACCCTGCTGGTTCCTTTACAGACTTGAGATCCTGATCCTGGAGGTTCCTTCACAGACCAGACTAGAGATCCTGACCATGCTGGTTCCTTTGCAGACTAGAGATCCTGACCCAGCAGGTTCCTGTACAGTCTAAAGATCCTGACCCAGCAGGTTCCTGTATGGACTAGAGATCTTGACCCTGCAGGTTCCTGTACAGACTAGAGATCATGATCCTACAGGTTCCTGTATCATACTAGAGACACTGACCATGCAGGTCCTAGTGGTAACTGTGTGAGCTGAGATAGGCCTAACCACAGAGTAGACAATGGCAACTCAAACCTATGCAGCCTGAAAGGCCGTCGAGTGCTTCACATTCCTCTTAAAGAACCGTAGAGCAGAGTAGAGTGTAAATTATGTACAGAAGGGAAAGTGTGCTGAAATAGAAAGAGATCCCAGAGTGAGTAAAACAAACCACGAAATATAAAATAAAGGATTAAAAGGGTCGTCCAATCCAAATCGATAAGTCTGCACTGTGCGATGCAATGGTTCACTGGCATCTGAGCCAGGAGCAAAGGGTATGTATGAGATATAACGATAGGTGGCATATAACGATAGGTGGCATATCATGCAGCAAGCTGTCGTTTGTGGCGCTTTGGTCCTAGAGTTGAATACTCCAGTTCAACTGATTTCTGGAATGGTTTATCCCATGGGTTCCCACCACATATTGGCTCTCACAAATAAAGGTGATTCTATTCTCACGGTAAGTCTCATACTGTGTTAATTTAAGCCAAAAGGAATTTTCCTCTGGGTGATATATCATGAATGTGGATTGTGTTGGCTGCTTGGCCCAGGTTAGACCTATGTGACAAGCCAATACTTTCCCAGAGCCTCTGGCACCGAACAAGGGAATTACAGGAACTGGATTGGCACATAGAAGACCTAATAAATAGCTGCAAGTCATTTACACAGAGAGGATGAAAGCTCGGGGCAATGGTCGATTTGTTGGTTCCATCAAAGTGGAGTTCATAATTCAATTAGGAATAAGGGAAGTCCATCTTCCTCCAGCCAGAGGCGATCAATGACCCAAAAGGCTATTTTTAAAAATAAGAACAAGGGACCAACTCAGAAGATTGAGCGCAGCTTGTCTGAGAGATGGACGCGTTTTTCATGGGTATCATGTCCATCACTCAGGACAAGCTGCTTTCTTTACAGACTTCAATTTGTTTGCAATAGAAAAACAAATCTTAGCAATTCATTTACTCTCCTGGTTACCTGACTATTATACCCTAAAAACATGGTGTAAAAATTAGGATTACAGATAACTTTTGACATAATTACTTCCATGTGATTTAGAATTATTTATCAATGAACTCGTGCCCAAAATTTACTGCATTTTAGAGCAATTTTAGTGCAATTTTCGTCATATAGTAATGGACTATACCAATCAAACAATAAAAGTACATATATTTAGTATTGCCGCATCCGTAACGACCCCACCTATAAAACTATATCACTAGTTAACCCCTTCAGTGAACACCGTAAAAAAAAAAAAAACAGGCAAAAAACAACGCTTTATTCTCATACCGCCAAACAAAAAGTGGAATAACACGCGATCAAAAAGATGGATATAAATAACCATGGTACCGCTGAAAACGTCATCTTGTCCCGCAAAAAACGAGCCGCCATACAGCATCATCATCGAAAAAATAAAAAAGTTATAATCCTCAGAATAAAGCAATGCCAAAATAATTATTTTTTCTATAAAATAGTTTTTATCGTATAAAAGCGCCAAAACATAAAAAAATGATATAAATGAGGTATCGCTGTAATCGTACTGACCCAAAGAATAAAACTGCTTTATCAATTTTACTAAATGCGGAACGGTATAAACGCCTCCCCCAAAAGAAATTCATGAATAGCTGGTTTTTGGTCATTCTGCCTCACAAAAATCGGAATAAAAAGCGATCAAAAAATCTCCCGTGCGCGAACATGTTACCAATAAAAACGTCAACTCGTCCAGCAAAAAATAAGACCTCACATGACTCTGTGGACTCAAATATGGAAAAATTATAGCTCTCAAAATGTGGTAACGCAAAAAATATTTTTTGCAATAAAAAGCGTCTTTCAGTGTGTGACAGCTGCCAATCATAAAAATCCGCTAAAAAAGCCGCTATTAAAGTAAATCAAACCTCCCTTCATCACCCGCTTAGTTATAGAAAAATTTAAAAAATTTAAAAAATGTATTTATTTCCATTTTCCCATTAGGGCTAGGGTTAGGGCTAGGGTTAGGGCTAGGATTAGGGTTAGGGTTAGGGCTAGGGTTAGGGCTAGAGTTAGGGCTAGGGTTAGGGCTAGGGTTAGGGCTAGGGTTAGGGTTAGGGTTGGGGCTAGGGTTGGGGTTAGGGTTGGGGCTAGGGTTGGGGTTAGGGTTAAGGCTACATTTAGGGTTGGGGCTAAAGTTAGGGTTAGGGTTTGGATTACATTTACGGTTGGGAATAGGGTTGGGATTAGGGTTAGGGGTGTGTCTGGGTTAGAGGTGTGGTTAGGGTTACCGTTGGGATTAGGGTTAGGGGTGTGTTTGGATTAGGGTTTGAGTTATAATTGGGGGGTTTCCACTGTTTAGGCACATGTTGGGATTAGGGTTAGGGGTGTGTTTGGATTAGGGTTTCAGTTATAATTGGGGGGTTTCCACTGTTTAGGCACATCAGGGGCTCTCCAAACGCGACATGGCGTCCGATCTCAATTCCAGCCAATTCTGCGTTGAAAAAGTAAAACAGTGCTCCTTCCCTTCCGAGCTCTCCTGTGCGCCCAAACAGGGGTTTACCCCAACATATGGGGTATCAGCGTACTCGGAACACATTGGAGAACAACTTTTGGGGTCCAATTTCTCCTGTTACCCTTGGGAAAATACAAAACTAGGGGCTAAAAAATAATTTTTGTGGAAAAAAAATGTTTTGTATTTGCATGGCTCTGCGTTATAAACTGTAGTGAAACACTTGGGGGTTCAAAGCTCTCACAACACATCTAGATGAGTTCCTTAGGGGGTCTACTTTCCAAAATGGTGTCACTTGGGGGTTTCTACTGTTTAGGTACATTAGGGGCTCTGCAAACGCAATGTGACGCCTGCAGACCATTCCATCTAAGTCTGCATTCCAAATGGCGCTCCTTCCCTTCCGAGCCCTCCCATGCGCCCAAACGGTGGTTCCCCCCCACATATGGGGTATCAGCGTACTCAAGACAAATTGGACAACAACTTTTAGGGTCCAATTTCTCCTGTTACCCTTGGAAAAATACAAAACTGGGGGCTAAAATATAATTTTTGGGGGAAATTTTTTTTATTTTTATTTTCACGGCTCTGCGTTATAAACTGTAGTGAAACACTTGGGGGTTCAAAGTTCTCACAACACAACTAGATAAGTTACTTGGGGGGTCTAGTTTCCAATATTGGGTCACTTGTGGGGGGTTTCTACTGTTTAGGTACATTAGGGGCTCTGCAAACGCAATGTTACGCCTGCAGACCAATCCATCTAAGTCTGCATTGCAAATGATGCTCCTTCCCTTCCGAGCACTGCCATGCGCTCAAACGGTGGTTCCCCCCCACATATCAGGTATCAGCGTACTCAGGACAAATTGGACAACAATATATAGGGTCCAATTTCTCCTGTTACCCTTGGAAAAATACAAAACTGGGGGCTAAAAAATAATTTTTGTGGGAAAAAATTTTTGTTTTATTTTTACGGCTCTGCACTATAAACTTCTGTGAAGCACTTGGTGGGTAAAAGTGCTCACCACACCTCTAGATGAGTTCCTTAGGGGGTCTACTTTCCAAAATGGTGTCACTTGTGGGGGGTTTCAATGTTTAGGCACATCAGTGGCTCTCCAAACGCAACATGGCGTCCCATCTCAATTCCTGTCAATTTTGCATTGAAAAGACAAACGGCGCTCCTTCCCTTCCGAGCTCTCCCATGCGCCCAAACAGTGGTTTACCCCCACATATGGGGTATCAGCGTACTCAGGACAATTGTACAACAACTTTTGGGGTCCAATTTCTTCTCTTACCCTTGGGAAAATAAAAAATTGGGGGCGAAAAGATAATTTTTGTGAAAAAATATGATTTTTTATTTTTACGGTTCTGCATTGTAAACTTCTGTGATGCACTTGGTGGGTCAAAGTGCTCACCACACCTCTAGATAAGTTCCTTAGGGGTTCTACTTTCCAAAACGGTGTCACTTGTGGGGGGTTTCAATGTTTAGGCACATCAGGGGCTCTCCAAACGCAACATGGCGTCCCATCTCAATTCCAGTAAATTTTGCATTGAAAAGTCAAATGGCGCTCTTTCGCTTCCGAGCTCTGTCATGCGCCCAAACAGTGGTTTACCCCCACATATGGGGTATCGGCGTACTCAGGACAAATTGTACAACATCTTTTGGAGTCCATTTTCTCCTGTTACCCTTCGTAAAATAAAACAAATTGGAGCTGAAGTAAATTTTGTGTGAAAAAAAGTTAAATGTTCATTTTTATTTAAACATTCCAAAAATTCCTGTGAAACACCTGAAGGGTTAATAAACTTCTTGAATGTGGTTTTGAGCACCTTGAGGGGTGCAGTTTTTAGAATGGTGTCACACTTGGGTATTTTCTATCATATAGACCCCTCAAACTGACTTCAAATGAGATGTGGTCCCTAAAAAAAAATGGTGTTGTAAAAATGAGAAATTGCTGGTCAACTTTTAACCCTTATAACTCCCTAACAAAAAAAAATTTTGGTTCCAAAATGGTGCTGATGTAAAGTAGACATGTGGGAAATGTTACTTATTAAGTATTTTGTGTGACATATCACTGTGATTTCATTGCATAAAAATTCAAAGTTGGAAAATTGCGAAATTTTCAAAATTTTCGCCAAATTTCCGTTTTTTTCACAAATAAACGCAGGTAATATCAAAGAAATTTTACCACTATCATGACGTACAATATGTCACAAGAAAACAGTGTCAGAATCACCAGGATCCGTTGAAGCGTTCCAGAGTTATAACCTCATAAAGGGACAGTGGTCAGAATTGTAAAAATTGGCCTGGTCATTAACGTGCAAACCACCCTTGGGGGTGAAGGGGTTAATACTTACTCCAAAACTTAAAAGAAAAGAGGGTATGGTTAACCTTTGGGTGTGAAGTATGACATATAAATGCATTTTTTTCAAGTCCTCTTCCTTTCTGAAGAGGTAATTTGCACATAATATTTTTTTGCTGTTTTAGAAGAGTAAAAAAGTTTTGAAATTTGTAAAACAAAAACAGATAAAAATTTGGTTTGTGTCGCCATTTTCTAGCTCAAATAACTTTTTTATTTTTCCATGGATGGACCCGTGTGAGGGCTTGTTATTATGTGGCAAGCTGTATTTTTTTTGGTAATATTTTGGATAGCTTTTTTTGAGCGAAAAATGGCAATTTTTTATGCAGTTTTTTTTAACCATTTGGGTTAATTCATTGCATATTTTGATAAATTGGACAAATTAACAGGATTGGAAATAGGTAGTGATTTTAACTTTTTTTTTATTTTCCGATTTTTACTATTTTTTTTTAAACTTTTAATTGTATTTGCCAGTCCCCCTAAGATTCTTGAATTTGCAATAATGTGATCACTTCTATTACGTACTGTAATAATTCACTATTTCAATATATAGTACAAATCACGATCTTCTATGAAGCCAAGGCTGAGGCTGGTGATGGGCAACTGAACGGGCATCACAACCATTAATATGCTGCTGTCAGAGATGGACAGAGACATTTAAATGATTTTACAGAAGTGATCAGAGCTACCTATGGTGGCTGCTGTCCCAGACAGGTGCCAGCTGTATAGCACACCCTGCACCTGTCAAGCACGGACACTTTTAAAGGTGAATACAATTTGAAAGGTTGTCCTAATGATAAACTAACTTTAAACTTTTTTAACAAAAAGTTTACAAAGTTTTAGACAGTAACGAAAGCAAAGCACATAATTGCTATATAAGTAGATTTTATGAACACATAGTATACACTATTCCTATACAGTGTATATCAAATGCAGACATTTTTTTCTGATATTTAAAAAAAAAATTTCCGTTGAATTTCCAGAATTGCTGAGTAAGATCGTAAAATTTGGTTTGTGAAGTTTTTCCCATTTCAATTCTGGAACAAATATCCTCGTCTGTGCCAAGTTCTTGGTTTCGACTCCTCTGCAGATGTTTTCTTTTTTATTATACATGTTTTAAATAATTTTATGTTTTTATAATATTATTGTATAAAGTATAAGATTCAAGTAAGTTTAGTAAAAGAGCGTGGTTTCAGGGATAGTGGGTATATCGCGTCTGGAAAGTCAAGTGCTAAGGAGAATCAGAACTTTCTTTCTGTCCTCCTCACAAACTGATTCTCTTATTTTGTTTATTAATCTATTTTTTACAATGGTATAGAAAAAAATGATCAAATATGTCTGTTTTATTCAGTTGGTTACCTTTCATGGAAGAAAGTAATTCTGTACAAGTCTGGCAACTCCGAGCCACCACTAGAGGGAGCTTAGGAGTGTATTCAATTTATATATTAATACATGCCTGCTGTACCAGGTGACTATTCAATATAAGTTGTCCTTTGAGTGTGCAGAAGGAATAATATTATTTCTACCCATTTTATGACTTATATCGTGAAATTTTCACCAGTTCTCTTCTCTGCAGCATCTATCAATTATTTTAGTTGTCTCTGAGCTAGTGAGTGGAGAATCCCTACTACGATGGCTCTTAAACACAGAACACACATACATGAAGGATTCTGCTCTATCATCTCTATGTATCACATACTCAGAAGCAGCAGCACTAGCATGGAGAACATTATTCAAGAATTCCGTGCAGTGTAGCTGTGAATCCATCTCTTATTGGAAAGCAGATTTTGTGTATTTCTCTGCTTCTTTCTCTCTCACTCTCCTCCTCCTTCTTCCATTTCTGTAGTCTGTAACCTGAGCCTTCAGTAGACTGGCAGCCTATCTTGTTTTTATCAAGACAGATTGTAGCTGTGTGTCTGAATAAATGATAAGTTCAGAAGGTCAGGAAAAGAAGGGGTCATAAGTGAAAAAAGAAGCAGATTTTTCTTATAAGACATTACAAAGTGTCTTATATCCACTTGTATTATTGATTCATGTGGTGAAGATTATTGAAATATTGACCATTTATTCTTCATAATACAATGTTATGTAATCTTGAATCTTGGAAGCTCCCCCTAGTGGTGACTGTAGGCAGCTAGAATTTTATGCAAAGGATTTGGATCTTTTATGAACTCTAATCATTGGCTCAAAAAAATGAATCAGGTTCAAGGTAAAATTATCCAAGCTTTCCTACTGTGTGGCCTATGTAATTATCTATTTGGGCTCTGTCACAAGTAGATGCAACTTTAATATAAAACCAAGGTCTGCAATTGCTGTTTTCCGTTATAAAACCGCAGCGCTCTCCAGAAAACAACAGGTTAAAACACAATTGGTTGCGGTCTCGTCCTGACATTGGCTTGTCATGCAAACTCCTTCAGTCTCTGCACAGAACAATAGCGGCTTTGTTGCCTGTAATGACGGTAATTGGCTTGTACAGAGGATCCCAGCTTCTTTTTAAGAAGCCACTAATTTAATAGGTGAAATGTCAGGCCAAAAAAAACCCCGGCTTCATCTTTTCGTCTTTCTCCTTCAATTCGGAGCAGTTTAATCAGCTTTTATGGTTTGTTTCTCCTGCATCAAAACATTTGGGTTGCGACAGAAAAAAAAAAAAATAAATTAAATATGTGAAAATGAGAATGAGGTCCAGGGGTCATAAGAAGCCGACCAAATATATTTTTGAGTCACATTACTCTCAATTTAAAGGCATTGTCCACATTTAAAAAACAAAACAAAAACGTGTAACAGCATTAGAGAGCCGTCGCTTTTAATGTTGTATATTAGTCTTAGCCCTACTTAGACTTCCGGAAGGAGAGTGATTGCCGTACGGAAAGACCGCCGCAGGAAATATTTCCCGTAGACATGCCTCTTTCCAAACCATGCCCTTTATCTCTCATGTTCTCTCAATGTCTCTCCCATAACCTCTAAATGTGTCTTCAGAACAGTACCAGTACATTGACAGTCAGTGCATTGGAAGCTATAGCCAGAACATACAGTATTAAGGGCTAAATAATTATTCTTTTGGATTTTCTGGACTTTCCCTTTAAGGTGAACCTGCCATCAGATGAATTTATAATATTTTATTGACACTGTTCCCCTGAGTATGCAGTGTTTTGTTTTTTTTCATCAGCCACATGGTTTCTGATATATGGGCCTTTATTTCTAAGGGGGTGTGGCTCACAGGATCCTCTGGGACGTGTTTTTGGCTACTTTGCCTTATCAGCCTGTGAGCCACACCCTCTTGGGGGGAAAAAATTAAAAATATTAACATTAGATTAAAAGGTCTGTATCTCAGAAACCGTATGGCAGAATTTAAAAAACAAAAACTTGAAATACTCACTGGAGCAGAGGGAATAAAATAAGTGACAGTTCCTCTATAAGAAAATGTTTGCTCATTAACTCTATGGGCATGTGAACAGTTCTGCCCATAACCTCCTCAAATAGGAAGAGGCTGGCGGAGAGTCTGGTCAAATGCGCCTCCATCCGCAGTCATTTTCAGAAAAGGAGAACTGTGTAGTCTGTGGTGGAGAAAGAGAATCTGTAATACTTATATATTAGTAAGTTCCAGTAAATCATGTCCACCACATGCGCAATGGGGACAAGCCTTTATTAATGGGCCCAGGGAGGTGAGAAGAAAAAAGGATATTCACCTCTAGGACCAGCACCGCTCCTCCATAATAGAGAACAGTCGACTCTGCAGAGCTGCACGCTGTGTGAGGCAACACAGGCCAGCAGAGCCAAACAGCCAGGGGAGCTGAGACGCCTGGCACCCACAACATACACAGTGGTGCAGTTGCCCACGGTAACTGGTCTCGAAGGTGGACTGTCTTGTGCCTGGCAGTGAACTGGAGGTAGGCTGTCCTGTGCCTGAAGGAGGACTGGCCTGTTTAGTGACTGTAAACTGGAGGATATGGTTCCTGGCTGTGATCTGGAGGATATCGTGTACTGTGTAAAGCTGTGAGTAGCACATTAACATGGAGGAGCAGTCGCCCCCAGCAACAGGTCAAAGGTGGACTGGCGTGTTTAGTGACTGTTATCCAGAGGATATGTTTCCCGGCTGATATCCGGAGGATATCGTGTGCTGTGTTTGTATGAGTTGGACATTAATGCTGTGAAGTAAACGCATTAAAGAGACTATTGTTGGAACTTTGCTGGGTCACTGCCTCATTACTGCATACGGTAATACCGCTGCATCACAACATTTATAATTTTTCTAAAGATTTGAATTTTTTTTATTGTAGCGTTACTTAATGTGCTGCATTGATGCAGGGCTTTCATGAATATGATTTTTCCTTGAGCAATTTAGGTTCCAAAATTCCAGCCATTAAAATAAAAAAAGATATGCATTCCTGGCAATTTGCTGATTGCTGGTCCCCTGAAGAATAAAATTGTCTGGAATCACTCGGTAACGTATATGTATTGTTAGCAAAGAACAGCTCACCAACAAACTGGAAAAGAGAACCTGCAGGAGTGTTATACATGAAACAACGACCACAGGGGCACCACATGCTCCTCTCGTTATTGACCAAGGTATTCACCATCAGCCTCAGGACAAAGGCTACTTCTCTGGCCACAGTGGCCAGTCAGAGTCCAGCTTTCATGGTTCATAGTTTAAAAAAATCTAAACTAAGCTCTGATTGGATACAAGTGTGATACATGACATTCCAACTAGTAATCAGTATTTGTCTTGAGACTGAAACTGGCCAGAGATTTACTAGATATACTTACTAAAAGAGACCCTGACAGCTGATACACGCTGCCCATGGATCCGGCAGAATGTATCAGACACTGGCAGTATGATGTCAGCCAGGTATGGTTGACTTTGATACACGGAAACGTGTACTTTAAAAGCTGCCGGAGCTCGAGCCATGGAGAAGACTAGTCAAACAGGCAGGTCCCCAGTGGCATCTCCCTTCTCGCTGCCCTGGATTGACAGGTTTCTGCCTACGTGTGCATATTCATAAGATTTTAAACTTTTATTGACAGCTACATAGCATTTGTGACGTGATTCATAAGAGGAAATAACTTTGCATGAAGAACAAGGTTAGTGGTGCAAAGGATTGGGGGAAAGTTATTTTCTCTGATGAAGCCCCTTCCGTGGATGAGATATGAATGGTCTCCGAGTACTTTACTGTTGACATGACACAAGACTCACAGTAGTGTCACCAGACAACCATACTCCGAAACAGTCTGAAGGGGCTTCATCAAAGAATACAACTTTACCCCAAACCTTTGTAGCAATTTTGGCCATGACTAAAGAAGGGGATCTAAACATTCTCCAAGCACAAGTTCTCCCAACGATGCAGGACAATGTGGTGATGATGCTTTTTCAACATGATGGAGACAATGACGCAAGGCAAAAGTGATAACTAAGTGGCTCTGTAAACAAAACATTGGGTCCATGACCAAGAGACTCCCCAGCTCTCAGTCCCAATGAGAACCTGTGGACAATCCTCAAAAAGTGACTAACAAAAACACAGAAATTGTGATCAACTCCAACTCCAAGCCGATATCAAACTGCCAGGGCGAATTGCAGAGTCTTGACATAAACTTCACATATCTGTCAATAAAAGTTTAAATACTTCTGGAATGTTTATGATTGTACTTCAGTAACAATAAAGACATCTGACATAAAGATCTAAAAGCACTGAATCAGCAAACTGTGAAAAACAAAATTTGGGATAGTTTAAAATTTTTTGGCCACGACTGTACATTATTATCATTTAATTCAAATGATTTAAAAGAAAAAGCATTTTTTTCAGCAGGCTTTTTTATACATCAGTCTTATTGTTATTCAATAGTGCTGTTCAGATTTACATTGTTTTTTCTCGGCATGACTGTCCGTGAGAAAAATAGAATCCAGTACGCATTACTTTTTAGAGACTCAGATGAGACTCGCCCATTCAAGCCTATATTTCTATTCTGAACCTAGGAAACTATATTTGATCATTTGCATTTTTTACTGTAGTTGTATGAAAATGGATCGCGCATGGATGAATATTAGAAGAAAACTGTCTGAGTTTTGTGGATGAAATCTAAATAATTTTTCACGCCCTTGTCTGCAGCCGCTCTTAAGGAAGCTAAATATGTGCATGTTATTATATACATATTATTACATATGTAATAAAGATTACTTATTGTATAGTAACATCGTATACAGGTTTATTTTCTAATTATTGTTTCATATTTGTTTTTTTTAACCATTACAACTTTTTTGTTATCAGATTGTGAATTTCTTAACTCTATAATATGTTTTAACTATAATATGCTGATTCAGATCTGTTTGCCAATTTATTGTCTTGTGTAACAGTCCTCAGAGTTGGGGAACATTACCTGAGCAGAAGGAATCAACTGTTTTTTTCCAGGATAACCTTGTATGCAGCTTGATTCATACGTCCTTCACAAAGATTAACCTGTCCAATTCCAGCCTTGTTGAAGCATCCCCAAATCATCACCGATCCGCCACCAAATTTCACAGTGGGTGCAAGACACTGTGGCTTGTCCACCTCCTCAGGTTTCCGTCTTACCATTAGATGAATGGAAAAACAGTTGATTCCTTCTGCTCAGGCAATGTTCCCCAACTCTGAGGACTCGTTTTTCCAGCAGGACAATGCGCCATGCCACACAGCTAGGTCAAGGTGTGGATGAAGGACCACCACATCAAATCCCTGTCATGGCCAGCCCAAGCTCCCGACCTGAACCCCATTGAAAACCTCTGGAATGTAATCAAGAGGATGATGGATAGTCACAAGCCATCAAACAAAGAAGAACTACTGACATTATTGTACCAGGAGTGGCATAAGGTCACCCAGAAGCAGTGTGAAAGACTGGTGGAAAGCATGCCAAGAAGACGCATGAAAGCTGGGATTAACAATCATGGAAAGCTGGGATTAACAATCATGGTTATTCCACAAAATATTGATATCTGAACTCTTCCTGAGATAAAACATTAGTATTGTTGTTTCTAAATGATTATGAACTTGTTGTTTTTTTTTTTTGCATTATTTGAGGTCTGCAAGCAATGCATATTTTTGTTATTTTGACCATTTCTCATTTTCAGAAAATAAATACAAAATGTATTGAACTTTGGAGACATGTTGTCAGTAGTTTATAGAATAAAAGAACAATTTACATTTTACTCAAAAATATACCTATAAAGAGAAAAATCAGACAAACTGAACATTTTGCAGTGGTCTCTTAATTTTTGTCAGAGCTGTATAGCATCTCATGATGTTTTCTTCTGATCCACATCCTTGGAAGTGTTGCAGAATCCTCTTCCTTCTCTGTTGCCTTCATTGTCCTGATGCCTTTATTCCTTCTCCGTCACAGAAGATGAACTAAAAGGGATTTCAAAGAAATATAATTTCATCAACACAAGAGGAACAGAGAATTTCTTGATGGCAGATAGCGAAATTAGACTCACATGAAACTTGTGTAGGACGACAGGCCTCTGATTAGAGTTGGCTTAGGAAATCATAAGATTGGCAGAGGCGGTTTGGGGGTGGAATTAGGTAACTGCTTTTATTCAGTAGGACGAAGCTGGAATCCCACTCATGTTGCAGTTTTGACTGAGGGTTATGTAATGTTTTTTTTTTCTTTTGGAACGTTAGCGAGAAATAGAATTCACATGGAATTCACACTACCAAAAGTAGAGGTTGAATAGTATGAACAGTTTCAAAGTCGGATCCATAGCGTTCATAAAATGTTAATGTGAACAATTTGAAAGATTATAAGCAAGAGTATTAAAGGAGTTGTCCAGCCTTAATAAAATACAAGTCCGTATTCACTTTATGTGATGTTGTAGATGGCACAAGCTTGTGATTGATGCAGCGCTCACAGGGTGATGTCACTGCTGCAGTTGATCAATAAAGACTGGAGGACTGACGGAAAAGCAGCACTGAACCTGGGGAGGGTAAGTACTGCTCAGATTGTTATTTTACACATCACTGAGCCTACAGGGTAAAAATAGTTTAAAGTAGGGAAATCCCTTTAAACTGTAATATTCCTTTAAATGGGTACTCTGGCTTTGGCATACAAGTCTGCAGTCTCACATTGTGTGCAGTGCATGCTGTGAGGATTCTCCGGTGCCCGCGCTGGGAGCTGCGTCAGCGTGACTGTAAGTATCTTATTTGCATGCATTTCACGTGCCAACTAGAAGGACACGGCTTCACTCAATGCAAGTGTGTTGTGTGAGGCCAGTCTAGTCTGAAAGTGGCTGTAAATATGCATATCCCATTCTTGTGGTCACATGACCGCCTGCTCTTGGTGCCAGCACTGGAGAATCCTCACAGTGTCCAGTGTGCACAATGTGAGGATTGACAAGTCTACAGTCATGCTGTGTGACTACAGACTTGTAACTAAGGTCAAACAATACTCACAGTGTCCAGTGTGCACAATGCGAGAATTCCCAAGTCTGCAGTTATGCTGTGTGACTGCAGACTTGTAACTAAGGTCGAACAATCCTCACAGTGTCCAGTGTGCACAATGCGAGAATTCACAAGTCTGCACTTATGCTGTGTGACTACAGGCTTGTAACTAAGGTTGAACAATCCTCACAGTGTCCAGTGTGCACAATGCGAGAATTCACAAGTCTGCCATCATGCTATGTGACTACAGACTTGTAACTAAGGTTGAACAATTCTCACAGTGTCCAGTGTGCCCAATGTGAGGATTCACAAGTCTGCAGTTATGGTGTGTGACTACAGACTTGTAACTAAGGTTGAACAATCCTCACAGTGTCCAGTGTGCACAATGCGAGGATTGACAAGTCTACAGTCATGCTGTGTGACTACAGACTTGTAACTAAGGTCGAACAATCCTCACAGTGTCCAGTGTGCACAATGCGAGGATTCACAAGTCTGCAGTCATGCTGTGTGACTACAGACTTGTAACTAGGGTCGAACAATCCTCACAGAGTCCAGTGTGCACAATGCGAGAATTCACAAGCCTGCAGTCATGCTGTGTGACTACAGACTTGTAACTAAGGTTGAACAATTCTCACAGTGTCCAGTGTGCACAATGTGAGGATTCACAAGTCTGCAGTTAGGCTGTGTGACTGCAGACTTGTAACTAAGGTCGAACAATCCTCACAGTGTCCAGTGTGCAGAATGCGAGAATTCCCAAGTCTGCAGTTATGCTGTGTGACTGCAGACTTGTAACTAAGGTCGAACAATCCTCACAGTGTCCAGCGTGCACAATGTGAGGATTGACAAGTCTACAGTCATGCTGTGTGACTACAGACTTGTAACTAAGGTCGAACAATCCTCACAGTGTCCAATGTGCACAATGCGAGGATTCACAAGTCTGCAGTCATGCTGTGTGACTACAGACTTGTAACTAAGGTCGAACAATCCTCACAGTATCCAGTGTGCACAATGCGAGGATTCACAAGTCTGCAGTCATACTATGCGACTACAGACTTGTAACTAAGGTTGAACAATTCTCACAGTGTCCAGTGTGCCCAATGTGAGGATTCACAAGTCTGCAGTTATGGTGTGTGACTACAGACTTGTAACTAAGGTCGAACAATCCTCATAGTGTCCAGTGTGCACAATGCGAGGATTCACAAGTCTGCAGTCATGCTGTGTGACTACAGACTTGTAACTAAGGTCGAACAATCCTCACAGTATCCAGTGTGCACAATGCGAGGATTCACAAGTCTGCAGTCATACTATGCGACTACAGACTTGTAACTAAGGTTGAACAATTCTCACAGTGTCCAGTGTGCCCAATGTGAGGATTCACAAGTCTGCAGTTATGGTGTGTGACTACAGACTTGTAACTAAGGTCGAACAATCCTCATAGTGTCCAGTGTGCACAATGCGAGAATTCACAAGTCTGCACTTATGCTGTGTGACTACAGGCTTGTAACTAAGGTTGAACAATCCTCACAGTGTCCAGTGTGCACAATGCGAGAATTCACAAGTCTGCAGTCATGCTATGTGACTACAGACTTGTAACTAAGGTTGAACAATTCTCACAGTGTCCAGTGTTCACAATGTGAGGAATTACAAGTCTGCAGTTAGGCTGTGTGACTGCAGACTTGTAACTAAGGTCGAACAATCCTCACAGTGTCCAGTGTGCACAATGCGAGAATTCACAAGTCTGCTGTCATGCTATGTGACTACAGACTTGTAACTAAGGTCGAACAATCCTCACAGTGTCCAGTGTGCACAATGTGAGAATTCACAAGTCTGCAGTCATGCTGTGTGGCTATAGACTTGTAACTAAGGTCGATCAACCCCTTTAAGATTTCCAAAACATGAAAATATAAGAATCAAAACTTCCTCAAGCACAAAGACAACTGTGAGGAATTTCATGTCCCGTCACACATGCAAATCCCATCAAGTTTTCTTAAAATGCAAAACGTTTTGTGCGCCATTTGCATTTATTAAACTCTAACACCAATCTCTGCACTATTGTAACATTATGACACAAACAATAAACACTGTACGGAGTAGATAAATGGACTGGAAAGCGCCCCTTTAAATGAAAAAATATTTTCTTAAGGAAACTGAATTTTTCTTTTTTTTAAATAGAAAAAAATAAGATACTAATGGCATCAGTTGTACAATTTATTTTGATACATTGTTGAGCAATCCCTTTCAAAATGAAAATCCGATGCTTTTATTTTACAGCTGGATCATAGGGGGTTAATCTGAGTTGCAATATCTTTGGGGGGTTACTTCCAGGCCTTTCCTTGCAACAGCTTGTTGCTCTGTCTACGCCAACCTAACAAACAATGAAGTCTAATAATGATCTGAATACTTAACGAAACCCCAATTTTAAAGGGATTACTGCTAGACCCTTGTAAAGAGTGTTCAATAAGTTAGACGCCTTAAAAACCTTGCCTGTTATGGGCTGAGTGCCTGTCTCGCAAAGCAGATCATTTCCTGAGGGTAAAACGTTCAATTTTATTTTTGTGCAATCAAAAATGCAGAACGAGCTCAGGTCAATAATGGACACTTATGAGAGGCGGTCCAAGAGCTTTTGATTGAGACCAGGTGGCCAAGGACACACGAGAGCTGCTGGTGGGAACTTAGTCTTTGTGCTAATTTTTCGCCAAGCTTTGTGACATGAAAATTAGGAAGAAACTCAAACCCCCTCCTTCCCCTCAACTCTCATTACTGGACCACTGGGCTATAAATTTTTTTCATCTTTTTCATTTTCAAGGTCTCATAATGGAAAATTGTCACAATGGATTTTGCTCAGGTAGACGTTAGTCATGTTAATAAAGAACCTGGTAGTTCCATTATTGGGGGTAGGTATAAAAAAGAAACGTTTTGGAAATTTAAAGGGCAGTTGACAGTGCGCAGAGGTAGGAAGCGAGTCCCGTTAATCCTGTAAGAATCTAATAGGAAATTAGTAGATGACGGAGGTTGAGCGTTTGTGGTGTCTACGAGCAGTGGGCGAGCATGACGCAGGCAAACTTTTGGGCAATAACTGGACTCACCAAATGAGCTGAGCCTGCTGCAGTATATTCTTTTTTTTTTTTTTGCAAGCTAAGCTCCACCTAATGACTTCCAAACTAATTTCCTGCTCTTCCCATTGGACTCGCTCCTCAAAGACGGCAGATTTTATGGTGGAAAGTTCTTTCTTGTGTCTCGCTTGTGGGTGGTCACAATGACCTGCCAGGACTGTTCATGCTGAGATCGTCAGGTTAACCTGTTGCTGCTCCACGGTCTCTAGAACACATCATATAACTTATATGGTCTGTGTTTTTTTCCTAAATACAATGAAACATTGAGGCATAGGATATTGGTGGGGGATTGAAGGCTGAATGCTCCATACGGTCTTCTGGGCTTCATGCCTGCTACTGCTACATAAAGATTTATGGGACTGGAAGATCCATTTTTACCCCACATTCTACCATTTTATTTTAAATTCCATATCCTATAAAGTGTATTTCCAGACATGTGGTCAGGGACTGTTCCATCTTTGGTATCTCGGAATGGATAGTTAATGTAGGGTAACATGATCACAAGGTAATAATTGAGGGTGAAAACCCTTTCAAGGCAGCAGCGTAGCAGTTTTTTGCTCACAGGGTAGTAATAAGCTTGGTGGTTACACAGTTTTACATGAGGCGATGAGCTTGCTTTTTTTCATTTATCTCACAGGAGTACAACTGAGGTGGAAAATGGACACAAGCAGTGAGCAGACACTTGTGGCACTTGACAGGAGCATGCAATGCTTCACAACAGCATCTTTCTTACTTTCCAAAAGTCTTTGTATCACTACGCTTAGCAGTGTGATTGCTTTGGCAGCATATATCCTCTTTACTCGGCAGTACAGCTCAAACAATCAGTACTGGTCAAGGCCCCCATCATAGTTATATCTAGTATAAGCAGAATCTCCTGCAGGCAAACAGGATCATGGGGTGCATTAAAAGAGGTCGGGATATGATGAGAGCATTATACTGCCTCTGTACAAATCCCTGGTTAGACCGCACATGGAGTACTGTGTACAGTTTTGGGCACCGGTGCTCAGGAAGGATATAATGGAACTAGAGTAAGTACAAAGGAGGGCAACAAAATTAATAAAGTGGATGGGGGAACTACAATATCCAGAAAGATTAGCAAAATTAGGATTATTTAGTCTAGAAAAAAAGGCGACTGGGGGGCGATCTAATAACCATGTACAGTATAAGTATATGAGAGGACAATACAAATATCTCCCCGAGGATCTGTTTATACCAAGGAAGGTGACGGTCACAAGGAGGCATTCTCTGCGTCTGGAGGAGAGACGTTTTTTCCACCAACATTGAAGAGGATTCTTTACTGTTAGGGCAGTGAGAATCTAGAATTCCTTGCCTGAGGAGGTGATGATGGGGAACTTAGTCGAGGGGTTCAAGAGAGGCCTGGATGTCTTCCAGGAGCGCAACAATATTGTACCTTACAGTTATTAGGTTCTTTAGAAGGACGAAGATCTGGGGATTTATTTTGATGGAATATAGGCTGAACTGGATGGTCAAATGTATTTTTGGTCCTTGCTAACTATGTTACTATGTTAGTAGCTTCTCTGGTACTTTGCATACTCTTGCAGGCTACCCCTAATACTTACAGTGTCACAGTCTCCTTTATCTGGGACACATTATACCTACTGCAGCTCAAGCTGGAACTTCTTATATTCTCCTCTGTGGCTTTCACTAAGACCTGGCTTAGCATACCTTTTTAGCCAGTGTTGCTCACCCTCACTTACTAGTTAGCTTTAGCGCTTTACTAGGCTGCACAGGTTCTACTCTCCTCTCATTGTCTGCATGACTTCTACTGACTTATATGCTCCCAGGAATGCAACTAGAGTCCATGCTTATGGTACTGATCCCAATCTACCCTTTCTATCAGCCATATCGCCAGCCACTTATTACACATTAAATCAGAGGACAAAGCAAGACCACTACAAACGATATTTCAGATGAAACAACCACTCTAACACTTGAACTAAGCATTTCTTGACCCTGGGTGTATCTCCTATCAACATCTTTAATATCGATGCCGCAGCTTTACTGCATCACACATATTTTGACATGGAATTAACATGTATCAGCACTGCTGAAGATATTGAACTATAAAGCATTATAATATCTGGCAACAATAAATTGCTGATGGTGCACAGTAAACCAAACGAAGCACAATGTAACACATGGAATAGTAAGGCAGAGTCCAGAACATGAAACTTTGGATTTTGCAAATGTATGAAACTGAAGTATTATACCGAGGCTGTGATGAATATTTAACCGTCTTTATTGGATAAGGTACTGACCAGGTTTAATAAGATGAACTATTATAATGTTTCTGAAACAAATGTACTAAAACTAAACGTGAATGCAGAAAAATGGCAGCAGATGCTCTGGACCGAGGAGTCAAAGTTAAAAAAATATGTAACTGTATCAGAAGGCAATGGAAAGAAAACGAGAAAGAGGGGGTCTACAGGAAGAGTGAAGCATGTAATGGTAGAGGGTCTTTGCAAGTTTGGGGCTCCATTTCAGCAATTGTAGTTTGATATTTGGTCAGGATTAATGGCATCTTCAATGAGAGATTCCAGCAGATAACTATCCATCGTGTAATATCATGAAGGTGCCTCATGGCACCTATGTGCACTGACTGATCTATAAAAGATGGATCGTTGCCTATCTGAAGCTGACTGTGTAAGCAGGGTATGAATCGACTACCGGTCAGCAAACAAGTAGCCAATGTAAACAGACTCTGAGAAATGTGGTTAAGTCAAGAGAGCAGTATAAAAAGTAAGGAGAAGAGATAATTGCTTCGAAAAAACAAGGTAAGAGATACAATAAGATAGAAAAGCAATGAATGTTCCTAGAGATACAGCTGGAAGGAGAAATTGTAAGTTCAAAGTTATAGGACACTGACTACGCTACCTAGAAGTGGCAGAAAGGGGAAACTCTCTCCAGCTGCCACCAGGTTCCTGAGAAGGTAGCAAGATTTGGTGGCAGCAGGCGCGGAGGTTTAAGCTTGTATAGGAAGGTGCATACTAAACACTAAAGGTCTCTATAATGAAAGAAAGTGTGTGGATACAGCTCACCCTATCGAATATACACTCACCGGCCACTTTATTAGGTACACCATGCTAGTAACGGGTTGGACCCCCTTTTGCCTTCAGAACTGCCTCAATTCTTCGTGGCATAGATTCAACAAGGTGCTGGAAGCATTCCTCAGAGATTTTGGTCCATATTGACATGATGGCATCACACAGTTGCCGCAGATTTGTCGGCTGCACATCCCAAAGATGCTCCATACAAGGCAGGATGGATCCATGCTTTCATGTTGTTTACGCCAAATTCTGACCCTACCATCCGAATGTCGCAGCAGAAATCGAGACTCATCAGACCAAGCAACGTTTTTCCAATCTTCTACTGTCCAATTTCGATGAGCTTGTACAAATTGTAGCCTCAGTTTCCTGTTCTTAGCTGAAAGGAGTGGTACCCGGTGTGGTCTTCTGCTGCTGTAGCCCATCTGCCTCAAAGTTCGACGCACTGTGCGTTCAGAGATGCTCTTAGGCCTACCTTGGTTGTAACGGGTGGCGATTTGAGTCACTGTTGCCTTTCTATCAGCTCGAACCAGTCTGCCCATTCTCCTCTGACCTCTGGCATCAACAAGGCATTTCCGCCCACAGAACTGCCGCTCACTGGATTTTTTTTCTTTTTCGGACCATTCTCTGTAAACCCTAGAGATGGTTGTGCGTGAAAATCCCAGTAGATCAGCAGTTTCTGAAATACTCAGACCAGCCCTTCTGGCACCAACAACCATGCCACGTTCAAAGGCACTCAAATCACCTTTCTTCCCCATACTGATGCTCGGTTTGAACTGCAGGAGATTGTCTTGACCATGTCTACATGCCTAAATGCACTGAGTTGCCGCCATGTGATTGGCTGATTAGAAATTAAGTGTTAACAAGAAGTTGGACAGGTGTGCCTAATAAAGTGGCCAGTGAGTGTATATACAGTATGTTGTTCAATCTGGTTCCAATCTGGTCAATTGTTTGCTTTTCGGGTGCTGCCATCTACTATTAAGAGTCAGCCAGAATCGAAACGCGTCAGATGTTTTTCTATGCCCATGCTACTATCTTAATGAAGTCACAATAACCATTTTGTTTGCTTTTAATTTGCTTTGTTGGATTGAAAACCCTTTTTTAGCAATGAAGGTCTTCATGTTCAAACGCCAAGTCGTCACCTGAAACGACCCACAACTAAAAGAAAAGTTGCATCTGATACACTCAAAACCATATAAATAACCATAGAAGTTTTATAGAGCCAATAAAGTTCCTCATAAAATATGCAATGATCCCTTCATATCAGAATCATCAACATTAACAGAAATAAACACATGAAATAGATCACTCTGTCTGTAATGACTCTATATAATATATGAGTTTCACTTTTTGTATTGACGAACTGAAATAAATTAACTTTTTGATGATATTCTAATTTTGCGAGAAGGACCTGTATATAGATGATAGATAATAGATGATAG
The DNA here is from genome assembly GCF_051348905.1 of Ranitomeya variabilis. Lineage (NCBI taxonomy): Eukaryota > Metazoa > Chordata > Amphibia > Anura > Dendrobatidae > Ranitomeya > Ranitomeya variabilis. The sequence continues at coordinate 439,993,896 of NC_135233.1, read as the reverse complement.
ATAGATAATAGACAGATGATAGATACTAGATAGATAATAGATAGATGATAGATAATAGATAGATAGATAGATAATACATAGATGATAGATTATAGATAGATAATAGATAGATGATAGATAATAGATGATAGATAATAGATAGATGATAGATAAATAATAGATAATAGATGATAGATAACAGATAGATGATAGATAGATAGATAGATAGATAGATAGATAGATAGATAATAGATAGATGATAGATAGATGATAAATAATAGATAGATGATAGATAATAGATAGATGATAGATAACAGATAGATGATAGATAGATGATAGATAATAGATAGATGATAGATAATAGATAGATGATAGATAATAGATGATAGATAAATAATAGATGATAGATAACAGATAGATGATAGATAATAGATGGTAGATAGATGATAGATAATAGATGATAGATAAATAATAGATGATAGATAGATAGATAATACATAAATGATAGATAGATTGATGATAGATAGATAATAGATGATAGATAACAGATAGATGATAGATAATAGATAGATGATAGATAATAGACGATAGATAGATAATAGATGATAGATGGATGATAGGTAGATGATAGGTAGATAATAGATGATAGATAATAGATATAATAGATAGAGATATGAGAGATTGGTGGATTTGTCTTCTTGTAAATCCGTTATCTCAGTATATCCTAGATAAAATGATCTCATTGTAAATTCTTGTTCAGTCCTCACATTTATCACCACCACAAGCAATGATGTCCAGTTCTGTTCCGAGACCCCCACAATTCTGTGTATTGCACGAACGCTAATGGGATTGTTCCTTTAAATACACCCACATGGATAACTGGTTTTGACTATTAACAATGATAATAAATACAAGTCCAGGCGCACATTGCAGGCAGGCCAGCAGGAAGCCGTCCAAACCTCGTATTCAGAGCTGTTATTAATCTGTCTTCAGCACATATCTGCGGTGTATTTCATTCCAGGCTCACAGCCCGGGCCAGAAAATGTTCATTTAGACCCAAGCGGGTATAATAATGTGACTTGTGGGTCAGATCACAGGTAATTCATATATGATGGTCACATCACTGCCATGTGGAGGACTGACTCAGGTGTGCAAGGATTTGGGGATTATCAGTTCTCCATGGACAATGGATTAACGTGGAGAAGAATAACCAGAAATCTAAAATTCAGCTTCAGCCATTTACCCAAACCACCCAGTTGTCCCAACATAAAACCCCTGAGGGGTCTACAGGGCCACGGTGGGGAATAATGACTGCTTTGTAGCCCTAAAATTTTATATTACGTAATTGATATTTATTCATATGTAGCTTAACTTTCAGGGACTTCCATATTGGATTTAAAGGGAATGTCCACCTGTTTTTTTATTTTTTTAGGTCTAGCACACTTTTTTTTATGGAAAAAAGAGACAATGCACATAGGGTAATAATGTTTGGTGATAGTAGATCGGGGGTGAGAGTGATTTGGCTGTGTATGTCACAAGTCCAATTAATTCCCATAGAAAATGGAGTTGCTGTGGTCACGTCTACAGTGAAAAGTTCTCCTTCTGCATACAAGCTTAGACAAAGTAAAGTAGAGAAGTTGACGTATACCTGACCATGTTGCTGAACAGAAGAAGTGGTACTACACATGTAGTTCTTCTTCAAGTAGTTTTATTACGTGTTTTGAATCCATTCTAGTAGTAAACATCCTTTCAGACCCTGAAGACTACATTACAGTAGACACTGATCCAGTTTACAAAGTTCAACAAGCTTATTCTTCCATAATAATGCCTACTCACTTAATAAAACAGAATAAAAAGTATTATTATTGATCATTCCAACACACCGTTCTTTTATAACTTACCCCAAATACACAAGTCCATTGTTAATCCACCAGGTGGACCAATAATCTGTGGTATAAACTCCGTTATCAGTAATTTATCCATGTACATTGATAATGATTTTACAGAACAAAGTAATAGTGCTGCCTAACTGCCTCAGAAACCTCTTCTACCTGATAATGGAGCTCAAGAGCATAGAATGTTAGGATGATTTCACCTTCTTGACAATGGATGTGGTGTCTCTAACATACAACACAATATAGGACTACAGTACATAAAGAAATGCCTTTACAATAATGAGAGAATAAATGACACTTGTCACCCATCGCTCTTTCATCTAGTAATTGTTAGAATTTACATTCACTAACAATTACTTTTGAAAACACAGTTTACCATCAAAAGAGAGGTACAGCTATGGGCACAAGAATGGCCCCCAATTATGCCAATTTATTAATGGTGGCATTCTAGGAGGCCCATACTTGCACCAAAATACACCCAAAGCATAATACTGTATTGTCACTCTATAGATGACCTTTTCTTTATTTGACAAGGTCCACTGGATTTAATCTATTCAAAAAGAAACTTAACAATAACAGTTAGGGCATGAAATTCACCCCCATCATCAGTCAACAACAAATTAAATTTCTGGACCTTACCATTTTTATATATAATGGTGACATCCCAATAAAGACTTAAAAAAAAAAAAAGATGTGGATATTAACAGCTGTTTCCATTATAGCAGTGGACATTACAGAAAATGGCTCTGTAATATCCCCTATAAACATATATGGCTAAATTGCAGCAGTATTTCAGATTTTGTACAACACAGGTGTGTAATTTATTTTGAGAAAGAGGCCAATGCAGACTCAAAACATTTAATAAACTACTTGGAGCACAACTACAAACGTGGTACCAATTCTTCTACTCAGCAGCACGATCAGGTATACGTCACCTTCTCTACTTTATCTCAAGATACTATATTTTATAGGAGATGGATCTCACAATCCTCTGCCAATCTTCACACTGCCATAAGGGTGAATGATACATGTTTGGACTCCTAAAGTCACCCCTAGGGGGAGCATAAGCTTACACATATATTAAATTGAGTTCAGTGGAAGCTGAATTAATCTGTATACAGTGGGCTCCCCCTAGTGGTGACTGCTCGTAGTCAAACTTTTAGTGTTCATTTTTGTATTTCTTTGTAATTGATGGTGTGCTGACCTTCCCTATGTAAACTCCAAGGGGGTAAATATGGGGCATCCAAGTATTGCAACCTGAAATGCATTCCTGTTGCAACAATGTGACTCTGGCTGTAGTCGTTTGAATAAATGACACTGTGGTACAGATCTGAAAAAAATTGCTCTTGATTTCCGTATTTACCTGAGTCGTATCCAGGAAGCCCCATGGGGCCAGTTGTGGGGAAACTTGTTAATCTCTTCACACGTTTAACTAGCGAATTAATTCTCACATCTGGAATTAGTGCAGCAAAGAGGCTGCTGAAACCTCACAGCCGAGCTCCATCAAGATGTTGTATGAATGGAGGGAAAATGACCTTAAAGGTGCAAGAATAGGGGTATGGGAAGTATCTGAGTATATCGAGATAGACTAAACTTCCAAACTGCGAAGATTATGTTTTGGGTTGTTGTCTGGGGAAAATACAAAGTCAACGGACTGTAAAAAAAAAAAAGATGCCTCTGGGGCTGGGGCAACACTGAGCTAACGTAGTCAAATACATAGACCCTTTGGGGACCATGATGTTCCCTGCCTGTCAATCTAACGGCCCTTGTGTTCCCTCTTGGTGCCATTTCCTGACATCAATACCCCTATGGCATGACTCAAACCTTTTTGGTCGCCCAACTTGCCCATTACCATCTCTTATAGTCAGTGAGGTACTGCCGATCTTCCATCTGGTTTCCTGTCTCTTTGTTCGCCAGGATCATTGTGCCATAAGAGAGAAGAATCCTTCCTAGGTACAACCCAACCAGTATGAGTAAATGCACACAGAATACATTTTCTTGCAAAAAAAAAATCAGCAGAAAATCTTAACAAATCCATATGGAAATCTGCAGCAGAAACCACGCAGATTTTATTGCCGAGGATTCCGAAAAGAGGAGCAAGAAACTTTTTGCAGAGGAATAAAGTAGATGAGATGCAAGCAAATGGGATTTTAGAAAATGTTCTGCGAAGCTCATTCTTAAATCGGCTAGATGTCAATTTATTCTGTATATTTACACATTTTCTTTATTGACCTCAATCAGGGAGAATAAAATCCACATTCATTTTGCGATATAATGTATTGTTGCAGATTTTGTCGGCATAGTTTAGTAATAAAATTACTAATAGCAGATTTGAAACCTATTGATTTTTTTTTGTTGCATTTTTAGAATCCACTTAAAGAATCAGGAGCAATTTTCTGCTGCGGATTTCCTTGCAGATTTGTCGCAGTCATTTTCCTGACCTTCATTTTTATTCCTTGTCTATCAGTTGTTTCTAGCTTTTGGCTCGCCATCAGTTGCAAAACTACGATTCCCTACATGTCCGGAGCCGTCTGGGACTTGTAGTTTTGCAACAACACGAGGAGCTGCAGGTTGGAGACCATTGATCTGGGTCAGGGGCGAGAAATGAATATCTATGGGTTCCAGGAATATCTTCGGGCATTCAGAGGTGACATCAGACTCCTCATCCTCTCGGAGCTTCAGGTTCAGCGCCCGAGGCTCAGGAAACTTATGCTGCCAGCGTTGGGGTGAGGAAGAGGTTAATAAGCTGGTTTGCCCTTGCACTTATAGGGGCAATATCTGCTAGGGGTACACATCTCTGCCTATCTGCTGCATCAAAACATGCATCCAAATAACAGTCCGCATGGAATAAAGGAAGGAACAAAATGATACAAATACATTCTGTCCAATATGCCACAAGTGGGAAAGTAAGTAGCAGTCGAAAAGTCTAGTGCAGAAGATGACACCATGGGCGGCCGATATATATACACATTGTTTTTAATAATTACAGTCACCAATAAATCGCTTCAATAAAAAAAAAAAAAAAAATTGGGACAGTAATAAAAACCATTCAGAGACATGGCATCTAAACAAAAAAAAAAGTAATTAATTTGGGAAAGGCAAAGACTCGTTACAGCCGAAGAATTCCGTCTCCCGGCGAAGAGATCCGTACAACATTTAATAAAGGAAAATTGGCATCAAAGAGGCAGAAATTGTGGGAATTCTCGGGATGCAAATAATTAGGCGAAATAGTCACTGCAGTCACTGGAACCATCGTTTTAATCAGAGCGACCGCAGTTCAAGCCAAAGCTTTTGTAAAGTGAGAGTAAAGGATAACTGGGGGCAGGGGTCACAAACAGAGTCATTCTATAGAACTAACTTTTACTGTGCCAACACGCTATCAGATACAATAGAGGTTCAGAGAAAGCTAGGGAGCACCAATATGGCCTCTAAAGGCAGTGGCGTAACTTGAACAGCATTGGCCCCAAAACAAACCCTCTAATGGGGCCCCCAATGATTGCAAGTCTTTAATAGCATTCATCTTTTCATATAGGCCAAAAGGAGTATTGGGGCCCCTAAGCTCCAGAGCCCGGGTGCAATTGCAACCATCGCACTTACTGCAGTTTTGCCCCTGTTTAAAGGGGTTGCTACCCAGCGTTACTAAACTCTTTGATGATACATTTATCTAATCTTACACTACTACATCCCATACATCTTACATGGTTAGGTAGAATCATAGTTCAGGAGACTAGGACAGCTGGGTGACCTATAATTTGCAGTATAAATAGATTAACAGTGCCAAGGGATGTAAAGAATTAATTTACATAAAATATTCTGCTAGCCTGTACTGATTATGACTGAGTAAGATCTTATTTTATATCCCAGAGCTGCACTCACTATTCTGCTGGTGCAGTCACTGTGTACATACATTACATTACTGATCGTGAGTTACATCCTGTATTATGCCCCAGAGCTGCACTCACTATTCTACTGGTGCAGTCACTGTGTACATACATTACATTACTGATCCTGGGTTACATCCTATATTATACTCCAGAGCTGCACTCACTATTCTGCTGGTGCAGTCACTGTGTACATACATTACATTACTGATCCTGAGTAACATCCTGTATTATACTTCAGAGCTGCACTCACTATTTTGCTGGTGCAGTCACTGTGTACATACATTACATTACTGATCCTGAGTTACATCCTGTATTATACTCCAGAGCTGCACTTACTATTCTGCTGGTGCAGTCACTGTGTACATACATTTCATTACTGATCCTCAGTTACATCCTGTATTATACCCCAGAGCTGCACTTACTATTCTGCTGGTGCAGTCACTATGTACATACATTACATTACTGATCCTAAGTTACAACCTGTATTATACCCCAGATCTGCACTCACTATTCTGCTGGTGCAGTCACTGTGTACATGCATTACATTACTGATCCTGAGTTACATCCTGTATTATACTCAAGAGCTGCACTCACTATTCAGCTGGTGCAGTCACTGTGTACATACATTACATTACTGATCCTGAGTTACATCCTGTATTATACTCAAGAGCTGCACTCACTATTCAGCTGGTGCAGTCACTGTGTACATACATTACATTACTGATCCTGAGTTACATCCTGTATTATACTTCAGAGCTGCACTCACTATTATGCTGGTGCAATCACTGTGTACATACATTACATTACTGATCCTGTACTGATCCTGAGTTACATCCTATATTATACTCCAGAGCTGCACTCACTATTCTGCTGGTGCAGTCACTGTGTACATACATTACATTACTGATCATGAGTTACATCCTGTATTATACCCCAGAGCTGCACTCACAATTCTGCTGGTGCAGTCACTGTGTACATACATTACATTACTCATCCTGAGTTACATCCTGTATTATACTTCAGAGCTGCACTCACTATTATGCTGGTGCAATCACTGTGTACATACATTACATTACTGATCCTGTACTGATCCTGAGTTACATCCTATATTATACTCCAGAGCTGCACTCACTATTCTGCTGGTGCAGTCACTGTGTACATACATTACATTACTGATCATGAGTTACATCCTGTATTATACCCCAGAGCTGCACTCACAATTCTGCTGGTGCAGTCACTGTGTACATACATTACATTACTCATCCTGAGTTACATCCTGTATTATACTTCAGAGCTGCACTCACTATTATGCTGGTGCAATCACTGTGTACATACATTACATTACTGATCCTGTACTGATCCTGAGTTACATCCTATATTATACTCCAGAGCTGCACTCACTATTCTGCTGGTGCAGTCACTGTGTACATACATTACATTACTGATCCTGAGTTACATCCTGTATTATACTTCAGAGCTGCACTCACTATTCTGCTGGTGCAATCGCTGTGTACAAACATTACATTACTGATCCTGTACTGATCCTGAGTTACATCCTGTATTATACTTCAGAGCTGCACTCACTATTCTGCTGGTGCAGTCACTGTGTACATACATTACATTACTGATCCTGTACTGATCCTGAGTTACATCCTGTATTATACTCAAGAGCTGCACTCACTATTCTGCTGGTGCAGTCACTGTGTAATACATTACATTACTGATCCTGAGTTACATCCTGTATTATACTTCAGAGCTGCACTCACTATTCTGCTGGTGCAGTCACTGTGTACATACATTACATTACTGATCCTGAGTTACATCCTGTATTATACTTCACAGCTGCACTCACTATTATGCTGGTGCAATCACTGTGTACATACAATACATTACTGATCGTGAGTTACATCTTGTATTATACCCCAGAGCTGCACTCACTATTCTGCTGGTGCAGTCACTGTGTACATACATTACATTACTGATCCTGAGTTACATCCTGTATTATACCCCAGAGCTGCACTCACTATTCTGCTGCTGCAGTCACTGTGTACATACATTACATTACTGATCCTGAGTTACATCCTGTATTATACCCCAGAGCTGCACTCACTATTCTGCTGGTGCAGTCACTGTGTACATACATTACATTACTGATCCTGAGTTACATCCTGTATTATACTTCAGAGCTGCACTCACTATTCTGCTGGTGCAGTCACTGTCTACATACATTACATTACTGATCTCGAGTTACATCCTGTATTATACTTCAGAGCTGCACTCACTATTATGCTGGTGCAAGCACTGTGTACATACATTACATTATTGATTCTGTACTGATCCTGAGTTACATCCTGTATTATACCCCAGAGCTGCACTCACTATTCTGCTGGTGCAGTCACTGTGTACATGCATTACATTACTGATCCTGAGTTACATCCTGTATTATACTCAAGAGCTGCACTCACTATTCAGCTGGTGCAGTCACTGTGTACATACATTACATTACTGATCCTGAGTTACATCCTGTATTATACTCAAGAGCTGCACTCACTATTCAGCTGGTGCAGTCACTGTGTACATACATTACATTACTGATCCTGAGTTACATCCTGTATTATACTTCAGAGCTGCACTCACTATTATGCTGGTGCAATCACTGTGTACATACATTACATTACTGATCCTGTACTGATCCTGAGTTACATCCTATATTATACTCCAAAGCTGCACTCACTATTCTGCTGGTGCAGTCACTGTGTACATACATTACATTACTGATCGTGAGTTACATCCTGTATTATACCCCAGAGCTGCACTCACTATTCTGCTGGTGCAGTCACTGTGTACATACATTTCATTACTGATCCTGAGTTACATCGTGTATTATACCCCAGAGCTGCACTTACTATTCTGCTGGTGCAGTCACTGTGTACATACATTACATTACTGATCCTGAGTTACATCCTGTATTATACTTCAGAGCTGCACTCACTATTATGCTGGTGCAATCACTGTGTACATACATTACATTACTGATCCTGTACTGATCCTGAGTTACATCCTATATTATACTCCAGAGCTGCACTCACTATTCTGCTGGTGCAGTCACTGTGTACATACATTACATTACTGATCCTGAGTTACATCCTGTATTATACTTCAGAGCTGCACTCACTATTATGCTGGTACAATCACTGTGTACATACATTACATTACTGATCCTGTACTGATCCTGAGTTATATCCTATATAATACTTCAGAGCTGCACTCACTATTCTGCTGGTGCAGTCTCTGTGTACAAACATTACATTACTGATCCTGTACTGATCCTGAGTTACATCCTGTATTATACTTCAGAGCTGCAATCACTATTCTGCTGGTGCAGTCACTGTGTACATACATTACATTACTGATCCTGTACTGATCCTGAGTTACATCCTGTAGATCTTTTATTATAAAAATGAAAAACATAACAACAATAATAGCAGAAAACATAACAAAAATATTAGCCAGAAAATAATCAGTATACTGAACACTGGTCCAGCCGCTCATTCTCTCCTCTCACACATATTATACAGTATATACAGAACAATAACTACTTTGACCTTCAGGTCCGGTCACCAAACAAAATAATAATAACAAATAAAAATAAACAATGGAAAACAAAGACTATATACATGAACTTTTTTTTTTTTTTTTAGTTTTAAATAAAATAACTACAAATTAAACAAATATATACAATACTAAGCTATATCCTCCATTCCCAACCCCCCGCACTGACCTGAGAGCTGGTCCTGCGTCTCATGCCTCAGTCCATGTCCAACGTCCATAGGCCAGATCAGGCAGTGCCAGTTTTTCCCCCAAACAACCCAGTGTCTCATAGTCCCACAAGATAAACCCACCTCCCCCCCTTTCCCACCACCCAACCTAACATCTACACCCAATTCTATATCCCTATATACAATATATACACTATATACAGCAGCACACACCACAATAATTACAAAACACGAAGCCCAAGTTCGGCGCCTGCAGCCCTACATCACTGTATGATGATCAAACAAAACAAAAATCTACAGTGTCAGCAGCAGCCCACCACCAGGAAAGGAGATGACCAGACTAGGGCACACTAAAAGAAAAGCCCCTCCAGAGGAGCGCGGCCCTCCGTGCGCCCAGTCTCCCATACTCCAGAGAGCGCACCTTCACCAGGTCACCGAGTATGGTCCTAAACACATCGTCCACTGGGAGGATTTTTCGTTGCATCGATACTAAGCACCGTGCGTTCCACGTGTGATACCTAACCACTGCGCTAACTAGAAATAAGGTGCAGCGGTCCCGACCACCCAGGTCCCCGAATGCTCCATAGGCCCATTCCGCATAGGAGAGACCGGCCAGCCGAGACCAGCCAATGAAGGCGCCCACCCTGTTGTACACCTCTGTGTTGAAGGGACAATGAAGCAGGAAGTGGTCCATGCTTTCCAGCAAGGTACCACAATGCTCCCGAGGACAATTCCTGTCCTCAGAGCTCCTACACTTCAGATTGTCCCTCACACACAGTTTCCCATGGAAGCAGCGCCAAGCCAAGTCCCAAAACTTCGAGGGGATCCTGATAGAATTCAAAAGATGCAAACTCACCCCAAGATCCCGACTTGGGCAGTCCCTGAGCGCCAGAGGCCTCTGGAAATGGGTCAACAGAACCCTACTGTCAAGTAGTTTCCTTGGCAGAGTCCTGATCTCCCACATTCCCAGACCCCACCGACGAATTACCTTCAGAACCAAGGTAGCGTAAGCCGGAAGATGTCCATGCGGTGTGCGAAGATCCTTCACTTGCCCTCCTGTCTCCCATTCCTGGAAGAAAGGCTGAAACCATCCCCTACAGGAGAATACCCACGGAGGAGCCCTCTCTTTCCAGAGGTTTGCGATATTGATCTTAATGAAGGTATCCACAAGGAATACCACAGGGTTGACCATACCCAACCCTCCTAGTCTCCTCGTACGGTAAGTAACCTCCCTCTTGACCAGGTTCAGTCTATTCCCCCATAACAGTTGGAAGAACAAACTGTAGACCCGAGTCCAGAGAGATTCCGGCAAGATGCACACACTGCCCAGATAAATCAGTAAAGGGAGCAGGTAAGTTTTGCTCAGGTTTACCCTTTCCCTTAGGGTCAAAGACCAACCCTTCCATTGGTTCACCTTCTGAGTGGCGATCTCTAGCCTGCTGTCCCAATTTTGTTTGGGGTAATCCCCCTGGCCAAATTCGATGCCAAGGACTTTTGCAGAGACTTTGGGTCCTGGAAGGGTGTCCGGGAGCTCAAAACCAGGATCTCCTCCTCCCAGCCAGAGACTCTCACACTTATCCCGGTTGATCTTGGACCCGGATGCCTCCGAGTAGCGATCTACCTCTGACATCAGCCACCCTGCCTCCTCGTGAGAGGAAGCAAACACAGTGACATCATCGGCATACGCCACCACCCTCAGAGTGGCTTCCGGTGCTGCCTGATCCATCCCGATCCCGGCCAACGGTCCACGCTCCACCCTCCTAAGAAGAGGGTCAATCGCAAACACGTACAGCAGCGGGCTCAAGGGACAACCCTGGCGAACACCGGACCCAACCTCAAAAGAGCTACCAATCCAACCATTCACAAGCGGGAAACTCTCTGCCCCGCTGTACAAGGTCTTAAGCCAATCAACAAACCCCCCCGGCAGGCCATATCTCAGAAGGACGGACCAGAGGTACTCGTGATTAACCCGATCAAACGCTTTTGCCTGGTCCAGTGACAGCATGTACCCCTTCCAGTGACCAGCCCTACCCTGTTCCACTGCCTCCCGGACACAGAGCACAGCACTAAATGTGCTGCGGCCTGGAACAGAGCAATGCTGGGCCTCCGAAAGGAGTCGGGGTGCAAATTTCACCAGCCGATTAAACAGCACCTTTGCCAGAACCTTCCTGTCTGCATTGAGAAGCGCTATGGGACGCCAATTCTCAATGCAAGACGGGTCCTTACCCTTTGACAAGATGATCAGAGCAGACCTCCTCATTGACTTCGGCAGAGTGCCCGAGGAAAGACACTCATTGAATACCTCAGTCAAGAGGGGAACCAAAACGTCCTTAAAGGTCTTATAGAATTCAGATGTTAAGCCATCTGGACCAGGCGATTTTTTGGGAGCAAGCCCTTCAATCGCCAACTGAACTTCCTCTTCCCTGATCATTTCTGTCAAAACGTCAAGAGAGGGGTCTACCCCTGGTTCGGGGACAGCTTCTGCCAGGAAAGCCAACATCTCATCCCAATCAAGATCCCTCTTCCCCAAGAGGTGCGAGTAGAAGGATCTGACAACCTCCAGGATCCCTGATCTGGATCGCCTCAGGGACCCCGTAGTGTCGACCAGTCCTGTAACCACTTTACTATTCACTGACATCTTGCAGTTTCTGTAAGGGTCGGGCGAGCGGTACTTCCCGTAATCCCTCTCAAAAACCAAAGATGCGTGTCTATCGTACTGACACCTCATAAGCAAAGATTTCACTCTGGAGATCTCCTCGCGGCTACCTCCAGTTGAGACAAGATGCTCGAGTTTCCTCCTCAGACCCTGATACAGGCGGTACCTGCTCAGACTCCTGAGGCTCGAGAGCTGGCGGAAGAATCTCGCCACCCTTTCCTTGAACATCTCCCACCACTCTGACCTACTACTACAAAGATCCAGTAAGGGTACCTGGCTCTGAAGAAAATCCTCAAAGGACTGTCTTATCTCCGCTTCTTCCAAGAGAGACGAATTGAGCCTCCAAAAGCCTCTTCCCATCCGGAGGGTCTCTGTAACATTCAGAGAAAACAAAATTAAACAGTGGTCGGAGAACTCCACCTCAACAACAGACACTGCTGAAGAGACAGCTTCCTCCTTTAAATAAAACCTATCTATTCTGGACCTACAGTTACCTCTATGATAGGTGAACCCCTCGTGGCCTGGGGTGTGCCGAATGTGGACATCCACCAGGCGAGCCTCACTAGCTATACTATTAAGGGCGACGCTATCATAAGTCAGCTTGTCTCTGGAACCTCCTCTATCTCGGGGCCTCGTGACAGCATTGAAGTCCCCTCCAAAGACAACCTGCCGACTTGTAAAAAGGTAGGGCTTGATCCTCATAAAGAGACACTTCCGGTCCCACTTAGATTGGGGACCATAGATGTTAATGAGCCGGAGCTCTTGTCCCTTCATGAGGACATCTAAGATCAGGCACCTCCCCATTTCTAACTCAATAACCCGTCGGCATTCCACCGGTGCGGTAAAAAGGACCGCCACTCCGCTATACGGCTCGGCCGCAAGAGACCAATAGGAGGGCCCGAGTCTCCACTCCCTCTTAGCTTTAAACACATCTGCCATGTTTGGCAGCCTGGTCTCTTGCAAAAAGAAAATGTCAGCTTCAACCCGGCTGAGAAAATCAAAGGCTGCAAATCTAGCTGTATTTGACTTTATGCTGGCGACATTAATGGACGCCAGCGTCAACGGAGTGGGTTCCGCCATCATTGGTGATTGAGTTGGATGGCTTTCTTTTTCCCACTCCCCTTATCCTCTGCCTCAGAGGAGGAATCCTTCCCCCTCTTTAATGACACGGAGGTATCCATTTCCACGCGTTTTTTATTTTTTTCGTCCTCGTCTCCGGACTCTGGGCCAGTCCCTCCCTCCAAGGATCTTACGTTCCCAGAAGGAGGAGACTCGGCGCCCCCTGTGAGCCCCGCCGAAGCCAGAACCTCACCCTCAGCTTCCTCCTCAGAGGAAGAGATGTTTTCAAGGGCTTGGAACCGGTTAGAAAGACCAACCAGAGGGGAGTCGGTTTTTCCTTCCTTAGGTACCTTGGTCAGAGTGAGAGAAGATTTTTTTATCTCCCTTCTTTCTCTTCTTTTTGGTGCCGAGCTTACGCTTGTCCTCTAGCCACTGCCTATTATCCTCATCCATACTTTCATAATGGGAGGACTCTGAGGCAGTGGCACTCTCCTCCCTGTGGATCCTCCTGACCTCCTCATCCAACTCATCATCCCTTGGGGCCTCAGCAGCAAGACTGGCATCCAGGACAGGGGCCGCCCCAGTAGCCCGAGGCTCGCCCAGCTCCCTATCCTGTCTGCGCTTGTCTAGACGCCTTAGCTGGGCAGGCGTCTTTTTATTGCTTTTCTTCCTTGGCCCCTCAGCTCCCTCACCCTTGCTAGTCCCTTCCCCAGCAGAATCAGCCTCACGGCTTTCTCCCACCGGGGTCACGACTGCGTTAGCGAAGGAGCGAGGACAACGGCTGAATGGGTGACCTAACTCACCACACAGGTGGCACCTAATCTCCACACAAGATGCAGCAAGATGGCCAACATCCCCACACAATGCACACTTCTGCACAGTGCAGTTTGCGCTGAAGTGTGTGGGGTCGCCGCACTTGTGACAGCTTCGGTTGCCCCTGGTAGAAGACCAGGATACGATCCCTACCCAGGAAGGCAGATGATGGTATGTGGGCAACCGTACCACCTGAACGCTTAAGTTTTACCATAAACGTCCAGGCCCCTGACCAGATACCAAACTCGTCACGGTTTTTCTTTTGGCATCTCCACTACCTCTCCATACCGGCCAAGCCACGTCATGATGTCATAACAAGAAAGCGACTCGTTACATGTCATCACGGTCACTTTCTTGACTTGATTTTGGCGAGACACCGCCTGAACGGCAAAGTCTCGCCAGCCGGGCTCATTTTTTGCCAACTCATAGTTCGACCAGAAAAGTTCAAGCCCCTCCGGCCGAACAAAGCTGACATCAAACTCAGGTGTGGAATAGGGATGTATCAAGGCGTAGATGTCAATCGCCTTGAAGCCCATCCTCAGCAGGAGCTCCACAACCTTTGACCTTGGAGGACACGCATCACTGCCCCTCCACCGAAGACGGACCACATTCCTACGCACACTACCCGGCCCGGCTGTTGGGAGGGACCACACTGTATCCCCCCCTCTTTGCTCTCGGAAGGCCCCGAGGCCATGCCTCTCTATCCAGAAGGATAGATCAACCTCTCGACCCTCTACCATTAGTGATCTCTCTCCCTTCTTTAGAGCCTCCAGGAGACGCCGTTGCAACATGCCGTCCCCAGAGCCCAGAGACGAGGAGGACGCCCTATTTCCCCCGGAGGTGACAGCGGCATAACTCCTGACAGGTGCTGCCACCACCGGGGGGGGGGCAACCGGACCAGTGACCACATCCACACCAACAGTATCACCATTACCCACCTCCATAACCTCCTCACCCTCCACCAAACCAGCAACCACACCACTAGACAAAGAGTTTTCCTCATCCATACCCACCACCACATTCACTCCTGCTGGACCAGTGACAACAGGGGGTGACATTTTGGCCTCCGCATCATCAGGCACAAGGGGCTGAGTCTCCTCCACAGAACTGGAGGTGACCTCACCCCTGGTTTTATGTGTGCCCTCCGCATCATCAGTTGATATTTTCCGCTGCTTCATGGTTGCTACCAGGCGCCGCTGATCTTTCGCTGCTGTGAGGCACCGCTGATCCTTAGCATCAGGATCTTGTTGACCAGCGGCGCCAACACAGAACAGGACTTTGGTGGGAGGACCGGAACGCCCAGCCCCGGTAACCCCCTCACACTGCCGCCGCTTCTCAACTAAGTGATCAGCGGCAACAGCATTCAGGGGCACCGAGGCTACCGGAGCTGCCCCTGACACCGGGCTGCTCCCCCCTCCCACTGGGGAGCACACCACAGTATCGTGGCCTGATTTTTCGCCCGCCGCCGGGCCGCCCTCACTGTCCAGCCTCTCGGCTGATGCACCTGCTGCTACGTCCCAGCTACTACAAGCAGAGACGGAGCTCTGCGCCTCACTACATTGCTTTGTAGTCTCCCCGCGCCTTTGCACCGGATCCACAGCAGAACCAGGGCTGGGCTGGGCAACGGGGCTTATACAGCGAGCTGACCCTGCAGCCGAATCAGGGGGTACAGGGAGGGGGGCATATACATAGCTTACCGCTTCCTGCAGCTTAGGTTTGATCTTCTTCACCTTTTTTTTCCGGCCCCCAGGTGCCTCCTCTGGCAAATCATCACCAAGATGGAAGTTCTGAAGGCACACTGGGGACTCCAGGAGCTTGATCTCTGCCATTAGCGCCCCTCCCTGGCCGATGTTGTCACTGTCCTCCCCAGAGCCAGCAGAACTGCGACGAGATGTCATTGTCGCCTGTCCTGCAGGGAGCTCGCTGCACGTGGCCTGTGAGTGACTAAGCAGGCTGCCAGGTGGGGCTTTCTGCTGGTCATCCTCCTCCTTCTCATCATCATCATCATCATCATCATCATCATCATCATCCACCTGGCTCCCAGGCTGCAGCCCTATCTGCCTTTGCTCTCTGTTATCAGCCATTTCTCTAAATCGGTCTTCATTTTGCAATTTTTCTTTAAATGGTCCACTTTTTTCTTGGATAAAGGCTTTTCTTACCTCCAGATCATTAATTTCCAGCTTCAGCCTCTTTACCTCAGCCTGGAATTGCGTCTTCCTGGGTCTGGAGGCGCCTGCAGCTTTTGCGCTTGTGCAGCGCAGCTCCTCCCGGAGCCTTCTCAATCTCTTGCTTGCTTCTTCATACTCACGAAGGTGGCTCATGACCCGGGAGGCATAGGTGGACACAGACTCCCGGGGTCTCTGCAGCGCCCAACCCTCCTCAGTGAGGTCGGCCTCACCCCCGTGAGCACTCAGCTTTCCTCCGGAAGGGCTGTCATCCTGCACGCTAGCAAGCTTCTCCTCCATGGAAGCCTTGCGGCTTCTCTGGGTCTCTGCAGACCTGGGGGGAGTAGGAGCCACATTGCTGCGACTCCTGGTGGAGCGTCTCACCCCCGAATCTTCTAATGTGCAGGCTGGTTGCTGGTTCTTTCTGCCCCCCGCCAGCCTGGTCCGGGAAGCAGAAGCCTGGGACTTGGCCCCCTCATTCATCCCAGGAAACCCACTCACTCCCTGGGTAAGAGAGAGAGCAGGTCCCTGGGCGGAGAGGTGGTGGTTCCCAGGAGCTCAGGAGCACACTGCAGGTTCAGCAGCGACCGCACCCACAATCAGCACAGTGAGCAGCAGCTGAGCAGAGCTGCACCCACTATCCTGCTGGTGCAGTCACTGTGTACATACATTACATTACTGATCCTGAGTTACATCCTGTATTATACCCCAGAGCTGAACTCACTATTCTGCTGGTGCAATCACTGTGTACATACAATACATTACTGATCGTGAGTTACATCCTGTATTATACCCCAGAGCTGCACTCACTATTCTGCTGGTGCAGTCACTGTGTACATACATTACATTACTGATCCTGAGTTACATCCTGTATTATACCCCAGAGCTGCACTCACTATTCTGCTGCTGCAGTCACTGTGTACACACATTACATTACTGATCCTGAGTTACATCCTGTATTATACCCCAGAGCTGCACTCACTATTCTGCTGGTGCAGTCACTGTGTACATACATTACATTACTGATCCTGAGTTACATCCTGTATTATACTCAAGAGCTGCACTCACTATTCTGCTGGTGCAGTCACTGTGTAATACATTACATTACTGATCCTGAGTTACATTCTGTATTATACCCCAGAGCTGAACTCACTATTCTGCTGGTGCAGTCACTGTGCACATACATTACATTACTGATCCTGAGTTACATCCTGTATTATACTTCACAGCTGCACTCACTATTATGCTGGTGCAATCACTGTGTACATACAATACATTACTGATCGTGAGTTACATCCTGTATTATACCCCAGAGCTGCACTCACTATTCTGCTGGTGCAGTCACTGTGTACATACATTACATTACTGATCCTGAGTTACATCCTGTATTATACCCCAGAGCTGCACTCACTATTCTGCTGCTGCAGTCACTGTGTACACACATTACATTACTGATCCTGAGTTACATCCTGTATTATACCCCAGAGCTGCACTCACTATTCTGCTGGTGCAGTCACTGTGTACATACATTACATTACTGATCCTGAGTTACATCCTGTATTATACTTCAGAGCTGCACTCACTATTCTGCTGGTGCAGTCACTGTCTACATACATTACATTACTGATCCCGAGTTACATCCTGTATTATACTTCAGAGCTGCACTCACTATTATGCTGGTGCAAGCACTGTGTACATACATTACATTATTGATTCTGTACTGATCCTGAGTTACATCCTGTATTATACCCCAGAGCTGCACTCACTATTCTGCTGGTGCAGTCACTGTGTACATGCATTACATTACTGATCCTGAGTTCCATCCTGTATTATACTCAAGAGCTGCACTCACTATTCAGCTGGTGCAGTCACTGTGTACATACATTACATTACTGATCCTGAGTTACATCCTGTATTATACTCAAGAGCTGCACTCACTATTCAGCTGGCGCAGTCACTGTGTACATACATTACATTACTGATCCTGAGTTACATCCTGTATTATACTTCAGAGCTGCACTCACTATTATGCTGGTGCAATCACTGTGTACATACATTACATTACTGATCCTGTACTGATCCTGAGTTACATCCTATATTATACTCCAAAGCTGCACTCACTATTCTGCTGGTGCAGTCACTGTGTACATACATTACATTACTGATCGTGAGTTACATCCTGTATTATACCCCAGAGCTGCACTCACTATTCTGCTGGTGCAGTCACTGTGTACATACATTTCATTACTGATCCTGAGTTACATCCTGTATTATACCCCAGAGCTGCACTTACTATTCTGCTGGTGCAGTCACTGTGTACATACATTACATTACTGATCCTGAGTTACATCCTGTATTATACTTCAGAGCTGCACTCACTATTATGCTGGTGCAATCACTGTGTACATACATTACATTACTGATCCTGTACTGATCCTGAGTTACATCCTATATTATACTCCAGAGCTGCACTCACTATTCTGCTGGTACAGTCACTGTGTACATACATTACATTACTGATCCTGAGTTACATCCTATATTATACTCCAGAGCTGCACTCACTATTCTGCTGGTGCAGTCACTGTGTACATACATTACATTATTGATCCTGAGTTACATCCTGTATTATACTTCAGAGCTGCACTCACTATTCTGCTGGTGCAATCGCTGTGTACAAACATTACATTACTGATCCTGTACTGATCCTGAGTTACATCCTGTATTATACTTCAGAGCTGCACTCACTATTCTGCTGGTGCAGTCACTGTGTACATACATTACTGTTGTGAACTCTATTTTTGGTCTCCCTCTAGTGGTCACAAGCGGTACTGTGTAGTGTTGTCTTTCTGCAGGTTGCAGCATCAGCTGGTTCATTATCCTTGGTTGGTTTCCTATTTAGCCCACCTGGATACTCAGTTCCTTGCCTGCTATCAATGTATTCAGTGCTCTTCAGATTCCTTGTGTCTACCTTGCTCCCAGTCTCTCCAAGACAAGCTAAGTTTTTGTTTGATCATTTTTTGATTATCAGCGTTCATTATGTTTTTAGTCCAGCTCGCTAAAATGTGATTTCCTCGCTTGCTGGTTGCTCTAGGGGACTGAGTTTCTCCCCCCACACCGTTAGTTGGCGTGGGGGTTCTTGAAATCTCAGAGTGGATATTTTGTAAGGGTTTTTTACTGACCGCATAGATTCCCTTTTCTATTTTCTGCTATCCAGTATTAGTGGGCCTCATTTGCTGAATCTGCTTTCACCCCTGTGTATGTGCCTTCCTCTTACCTCACCGTTATTATTCGTTGGGGGCTTCTATATCTTTGGGGATTATTTCTCTGGAGGCAAGAGAGGTCTTTCTTTCTCTCTAGGGGTAGTTAGTTCCTCAGGCTGGCTCGAGACGTCTAGGATTTTTAGGCACGTTCACCGGCTACTTCTAGTGTGTTTGGATAGGTTCAGATTTGCGGTCAGTCCAGTTTGCCACCTCCCTAGAGCTTGTCCTATGTTTGTTACTTAGCTGGAGTAATTTGTGATCCTCAACCACTAAGGATCATAACAGTATAGCAAGCCAAAAAGTGTTTAATGCATCGCAGAAGTGGGATAAAAAGAAGACCTGAGTACATTTTTTTTTTTTTCCTCCCGCTTTTCCTTTGCTGCAGTCTGTTTAGCTTCTTTCATCCCCTTGAACTCTGGGTGGTTTTGAGCTCAGCTGCAGACATGAATGTTCAGACTCTGACTTCTAGTGTGGATCATCTTACTGCATGGGTGCAAAGTATTCAGGATTTTGTTATTCATAGCCCTATGTCAGAACCAAAGATACCCATTCCTGAGTTGTTTTCTGGAGATACTGTAGATCTAGGTTTCTAAATTTTAAGAATAATTGTAAGTTATTTCTATCTCTGAGACCTCGTTCCTCTGGTGATTCCGCTCAGCAAGTTAACCCCTTCATGACCCAGCCTATTTTGGCCTTAATGACCTTGCCGTTTTTTGCAACTCCGACCAGTGTCCCTTTATGAAGTAATAACTTCAGGAACGCTTCAACGGATCCTAGCGATTCTGAGATTGTTTTTTCGTGACATATTGGGCTTCATGTAAGTGGTAAATTTAGGTCGATAATTTCTGAGTTTATTTGTGAAAAAAATGGAAATTTGGCGAAAATTTTGAAAATTTCGCAATTTTCACATTTTGAATTTTTATTCTGTTAAACCAGAGAGTTATGTGACACAAAATAGTTAATAAATAATGTTTCCCACGTGTCTACTTTACATCAGCACAATTTTGGAAACAAATTTTTTTTTTGCTAGGAAGTTATAAGGGTTAAAATTTGACCAGTGATTTCTCATTTTTACAACAAAATTTACAAAACCATTTTTTTTAGGGACCACCTCACATTTGAAGTCATTTTGAGGGTTCTATATGGCTGAAAATACCCCAAAGTGACACCATTCTAAAAACTGCACCCCTCAAGGTGCTCAAAACCACATTCAAGAAGTTTATTAACCCTTCAGGTGTTTCACAGCAGCAGAAGCAACATGGAAGTAAAAAATGAACATTTAACTTTTTAGTCACAAAAATGATCTTTTAGCAACAATTTTTTTATTTTCCCAAGGGTAAAAGGAGAAACTGGACCATGGACGTTGTTGTCCAATTTGTCCTGAGTACGCTGATACCTCATATGTGGGGGTAAACCACTGTTTGGGCTCGGAAGGGAAGGAGCGCCATTTGACTTTTTGAATGAAAAATTGGCTCCAATCTTTAGCGGACACCATGTCGCGTTTGGAGAGCCCCCGTGTGCCTAAACATTGGAGCTCCCCCACAAGTGACCCCATTTTGGAAACTAGACCCCCAAAGGAACTTATCTAGAAGCATAGTGAGCACTTTAATCCCCCAGGTGCTTCACAAATTGATCCGTAAAAATGAAAAAGTACTTTTTTTTCCCCAAAAAATTATTTTAGCCTCAATTTTTTCATTTTCACATAGGCAACAGGATAAAATGGATCCTAAATTTTGTTGGGCAATTTCTCCTGAGTACACCGATACCTCACATGTGGGGGTAAACCACTGTTTGGGCACATGGTAAGGCTTGGAAGGGAAGGAGCGCCATTTGACTTTTTGAATGAAAAATTATCTCCATCGTTAGCGGACACCATGTCGCTTTTAGAATGCCCCTGTGTGCCTAAACATTGGAGCTCCTCCACAAGTGACCCCATTTTGGAAACTAGACCCCCCAAGGAACTTATCTAGAGGCATAGTGAGCACTTTAAACCCCCAGGTGCTTCACAAATTGATCCGCAAAAATGAAAAAGTACTTTTTTTTCACACAAAATTTCATTTAGCCTCAATTCTTTCATTTTCACATGGGCAACAGGATAAAATGGATCCTAAAATTTGTTGGGCAATTTCTCCTGAGTACGCCGATACCTCATATGTGGGGGTAAACCACTGTTTGGGTGCACGGCAAGGCTCGGAAGGGGAGGCGTGCCATTTGACTTTTTGAATGGAAAATTAGCTCCAATCGTTAGCAGACACCATGTCGCGTTTGGAGAGCCCCTGTGTGCCTAAACATTGGAGCTCCCGCACAAGTGACCCCATTTTGGAAACTAGACCTCCCAAGGAACTAACCTAGATGTGTGGTGAGCACTTTGAACCCCCAAGTGCTTCACAGAAATTTATAACGCAGAGCCATGAAAATAAAAAATAATTTTTCTTTTCTCAAAAATGATTTTTTAGCCCACAATTTTTTATTTTCCCAAAGGTAACAGGAGAAATTGGACCCCAAAAGTTGTTTTCCAGTTTCTCCTGAGTACGCTGATACCCCATATGTGGGGGTAAACCACTGTTTTGGCACACGTCGGGGTTCGGAAGGGAAGTAGTGACGTTTTGAAATGCAGACTTTGATGGAATGCTCTGCGGGCGTCAGGTTGCTTTTGCAGAGCCCCTGATATGCCTAAACAGTAGGAACTCCCCACAAGTGACTCCATTTTGGAAACTAGACCCCCAAGGGAACTTATCTAGATGTGTGGTGAGCACTTTGAACCCCCAAGTGCTTCACAGAAGTTTATAACGCAGAGCCATGAAAATAATAAATGTGTTTCCTCTCCTCAAAAATATTTTTTTAGCCCAGAATTATTTATTTTTGCAAGAGTAACAGGAGAAATTGGACCCAAAAGTTGTTGTCCAGTTTCTCCTGAGTACGCTGATACCCCATATATGGGGGTAACCACTGTTTGGGCACATGCCGGGGCTCGGAAGGGAAGTAGTGACGTTTTGGAATGCAGACTTTGATGGAATGGTCTGCGGGCATCATGTTACGTTTGCAGAGCCCCTGATATGCCTAAACAGTAGAAACCCCCCACAAGTGACCCCATTTTGGAAACTAGACCCCCCAAGAAACTTATCTAGATGTGTGTTGAGCACGTTCAACCGCCAAGTGTTTCACAGAAGTTTACAACGCAGAGCCGTGAAAATAAAAAATCATTTTTCTTTCCTCAAAAAAGATGTTTTAGCAAGCAATTTTTTATTTTCACAAGGGTAACAGGAGAAATTGGGCCCCAATATTTGTTGCCCAGTTTGTTGTGAGTGTGCTGGTACCCCATATGTGGGGGTAAACCACTGTTTGGGCACACGTCAGGGCTCGGAAGGGAAGTAGTAACATTTGAAATGCAGACTTTGATGGAATAGTCTGCGGGCGTCACATTGCATTTGCAGAGCCCCTGATGTGCCTAAACAGTAGAAACACCCCACAAGTGACCCCATTTTGGAAACTAGACCCCCCCAAGGAACTTATCTAGATGTGTGATGAGCACGTTCAACCCCCAAGTGCTTCACAGAAGTTTACAACGCAGAGCCGTGAAAATAAAAAATCATTTTTCTTTCCTCAAAAAAGATGTTTTAGCAAGCAAGTTTTTATTTTCACAAGGGTAATAGGAGAAATTGGGCCCCAATATTTGTTGCCCAGTTTGTTGTGAGTGTGCTGGTACCCCATATGTGGGGGTAAACCACTGTTTGGGCACACGTCAGGGCTCGGAAGGGAAGTAGTGACATTTGAAATGCAGACTTTGATGGAATGGTCTGCGGGCATCACGTTGCATTTGCAGAGCCCCTGATGTGCCTAAACAGTAGAAACACCCCACAAGTGACCCCATTTTGGAAACTAGACCCCCGAAGGAACTTATCTAGATGTGTGGTGAGCATTTTGAACCCCCAAGTGCTTCACAGAAGTTTATAACGCAGAGCCGTGAAAATAAAAAATAATTGTTCTTTCCTCAAAAATTATGTTTTAGCAAGTAATTTTTTATTTTTGCAAGGGTAACAGGAGAAATTGGACCCCAACAGTTGTTGCCCAGTTTGTCCTGAGTACGCTGGTACCCCAAATGTGGGGGTAAACCACTGTTTGGGCGCACGTCGGGGCTTGGAAGGGAGGGAGCACCATTTGACTTTTTGAACGCAAGATTGGCTGGAATCAATGGTGGCGCCATGTTGCGTTTGGAGACCCCTGATGTGCCTAAACAGTGGAAACCCCTCAATTCTAACTTCAACACTAACCCCAACACACCCCTAATCCTAATCCCAACTGTAGCCATAACCCTAATCACAACCCTAACCCCAACACACCCGTAACCACAACCCTAACCGCAACACACCCGTAACCCTAATTCCAACCCTAATCCTAACCCTAATCCCAACCCTAACCCTAATCCCAACGCTAACCACAACTGTAACCCCAACGCACCCCTAACCCTATCCGTAACCCTAACCACAAGCCTAATCTTAACCCTATTTCCAACCCTAGCCCTAATTCCAACCCTAACTCTAATTTCAACCCTAACCCTAAGGCTATGTGCCCACGTTGCGGATTCGTGTGAGATTTTTCCGCACGATTTTTGAAAAATCTGCAGGTAAAAGGCACTGCGTTTTACCTGCGGATTTACAGCAGATTTCCAGTGTTTTTTTGTGCGGATTTCACCTGCGGATTCCTATTGAGGAACAGGTGTAAAATGCTGCGGAATCCGCACAAAGAATTGACATGCTGCGGAAAATACAACGCAGCGTTTCTGCACGGAATTTTTCGCACCATGGGCACAGTGGATTTGGTTTTCCATAGGTGTACATGGTACTGTAAACCTGATGGAAAACTGGTACGAATTCGCAGCGGCCAATCCGCTGCGGATCCGCGGCCAATCCGCTGCGGATCCGCGGCCAATCCGCTGCAGATCCGCGGCCAATCCGCTGCGGATCCGCGGCCAATCCGCTGCGGATCCTGTTATGGTTTCCAATGGCAAGGAAACATCAGAAGCATAGAATAAACGGACAAGCTCTCGGGTGATGGAAACTAGAGCTGACCGCGATGCTAAACCTACACACCACACTAGAAGTAGCCAGGGGGCATTCCTGCGTTGTCTCTAGATGCCGCGCGCCAGCCGGAGAACTAACTACCCCTGGTAGAAGAAAACACAGTCCTGGCTTGCCTCCAGAGAATGTCCCCACAGGAGATAGCAGCCCCCCACATATAATAACGGTGAGAGCAGATGAAAAGACACACGTAGTATGAAAGCAGATTTAGCACAGAGAGGCCCGCTAACTAAATAGCAGAAAGATACAACAGAGGACTTCGCGGTCAGCTGCAAAACCCTTCAAAACACCATCCTGAAATTACCTTAACTCATGTGACAACTCATGCCACTGGAGTGGTAATTTCAGCCCAACAAGAGCTTCCAGCTGCAGAGATTCACATAAGTGCAAACTGGACAAAACATACAAAAATAGACTTAAGGACTAAAGTGTCCAACTTAACTGAGCAGAAAACTGGGAGCAGGAACATGCAACAGAATCACTCTGGATACATTGATGGCCAGCATTAGAATGACTGAGGAGCAAGGTTAAATAGGATACTCCCACATCCTGATAGGAACAGGTGAACTGAGAAGGCAAAGCTTGCAGGACACCAGTACCACAAGAGACCACCGGGGGAGCCCACGAACCGAATCACAACAGTACCCCCCCCCTTAAGGAGGGGGCACCGAACCCTCACAAGAACCACCAGGGCGATCTGGATGAGCCCTATGAAAGGCACGGACCAAATCAGAAGCATGAACATCAGAAGCTGTAACCCAAGAATTATCCTCTTGACCGTAGCCCTTCCATTTCACCAGATATTGAAGTCTCCGTCTGGAAACACGGGAGTCCAAGATTTTCTCCACCACGTACTCCAATTCACCCTCAACCAGCAGAGGAGCAGGAGGCTCAACAGAAGGCACAAGTGGTACCTCATACCTCCGCAATAATGACCGATGGAAGACATTATGGATAGCAAAGGATGCTGGGAGGTCCAAACGAAAAGACACAGGGTTAAGAATTTCCAAAATCTTATAAGGACCGATGAACCGAGGCTTAAACTTAGGAGAAGAGACCCTCATAGGGACAAAACGGGAGGACAACCACACCAAGTCCCCAACACGAAGACGAGGACCAACACGACGATGGCGATTAGCAAAACGTTGAGTCTTCTCCTGGGACAACTCCAAATTGTCCACCACCTGCCCCCAAATACGATGCAACCTATCCACCATGGTATCCACTCCAGGACAATCCGAAGACTCCACCTGACCAGATGAAAAACGAGGATGGAACCCTGAATTGCAAAAGAAAGGGGAGACCAAAGTGGCAGAACTGGCCCGATTATTAAGGGCAAACTCAGCCAACGGCAAAAAGGAGACCCAGTCATCCTGATCAGCAGACACGAAACACCTCAAATAAGTCTCCAAGGTCTGATTAGTACGTTCCGTCTGGCCATTTGTCTGGGGATGAAATGCAGACGAAAAAGACAAATCAATGCCCATCCTGGCACAAAACGCCCGCCAAAATCTGGACACAAACTGGGATCCCCTGTCGGAAACGATATTCTCCGGAATACCATGCAGCCGAACCACATTCTGAAAAAACAGGGGCACCAACTCAGATGAGGAAGGCAGCTTGGGCAAGGGCACCAAATGAACCATCTTAGAAAAGCGGTCACACACCACCCAAATGACGGACATCTTCTGAGAAACAGGGAGATCAGAAATAAAATCCATAGAGATGTGTGTCCAAGGCCTCTTAGGAACAGGCAAGGGCAACAACAACCCACTAGCCCGAGAACAACAAGGCTTGGCCCGAGCACAAACATCGCAAGACTGCACAAAAGTACGCACGTCCCGAGACACGGAAGGCCACCAGAAGGACCTAGCCACCAAATCTCTGGTACCAAAAATTCCCGGATGACCTGCCAACGCAGAAGAATGAACCTCCGAGATGACTCTATTGGTCCACTCATCCGGCACAAACAATCTACCAGGCGGACAACGATCAGGCCGATCCGCCTGAAACTCTTGTAAAGCACGTCGCAGGTCTGGGAAGACAGCAGACAATATCACCCCATCCTTAAGTATACCCGTAGGTTTAGAATCACCAGGGGAATCAGGTTAAAAACTCCTAGAAAGGGCATCCGCCTTCACATTCTTAGTACCTGGCAGATACGAAACCACAAAATTAAACCGGGAGAAAAACAACGACCAGCGCGCCTGTCTAGGATTCAGACGTCTGGCCGACTCAAGATAAATCAAATTTTTGTGATCAGTCAAGACCACCACCTGATGTTTAGCACCCTCAAGCCAATGACGCCACTCCTCGAATGCCCACTTCATCGCCAAAAGCTCCCGATTACCGACGTCATAATTTCGCTCGGCGGGCGAAAATTTTCGAGAAAAGAACGCACAAGGTCTCATCACTGAACAATCTGAACTTTTCTGCGACAAAACCGCCCCCGCTCCGATCTCGGAAGCATCAACTTCCACCTGAAAAGGAAGAGAAACATCAGGCTGGCACAGCACCGGAGCAGAAGAAAAACGGCGCTTAAGCTCCCGAAAGGCCTCCACAGCAGCAGGAGACCAATCTGCAACATCAGCACCCTTCTTAGTCAAATCAGTCAAAGGCCTGACAACGCTAGAAAAACCAGTTATGAATCGACGATAAAAGTTAGCAAAGCCCAAAAATTTCTGAAGGCCCTTAAGAGAAGTCGGTTGCGTCCAGTCACAAATAGCCCGAACCTTCACAGGATCCATCTCAATAGAAGAGGGGGAAAAAATGTACCCCAAAAAAGAAATCTTCTGAACCCCAAAAACACACTTTGAACCTTTAACAAACAGAGAATTGGTCCGCAAAACCTGAAAAACCCTCCTAACTTGTTGAACATGAGATTCCCAGTCATCCGAAAAAATCAAGATATCGTCCAAATACACAATCATAAATTTATCCAGATATTCACGGAAAATATTGTGCATAAAAGACTGAAAGACCGAAGGGGCATTTGACAGACCAAAAGGCATCACCAAATACTCAAAATGGCCCTCGGGCGTATTAAATGCGGTTTTCCACTCATCCCCCTGCTTAATTCGCACCAAATTATACGCACCGCGAAGATCAATCTTAGAGAACCACTTCGCCCCCTCAATGCAAGCAAATAAATCTGTCAGCAATGGCAAAGGATACTGGTACTTGACTGTGATCTTATTCAAGAGTCTATAATCAATACAAGGTCTCAAAGAACCATCGCTTTTAGCTACGAAAAAGAACCCCGCTCCAAGAGGAGACGAAGAAGGACGAATATGTCCCTTTTCCAAGGACTCCCTAATATACTCTCGCATGGCAGCATGTTCAGGTACAGACAGATTGAATAGACGACCCTTAGGAAATTTACTGCCAGGGATCAAATCTATGGCGCAATCGCAATCTCTGTGAGGAGGAAGAGAATTAAGAGTAGATTCCTCAAAAACCTCACGATAATCAGACAAAAACTCAGGAATTTCAGAGGGAATAGATGAAGCAATGGAGACCAAAGATGTGTCCCCATGATTTCCCTGACATCCCCAGCTTAGTACAGACATTGTTTTCCAGTCAAGGACTGGGTTATGAGTTTGCAACCATGGCAATCCCAGCACCAACACATCATGTAGATTATACAGTACAAGGAAGCGAATCACCTCTTGATGGTCTGGAGTCATACGCATAGTCACTTGTGTCCAGTATTGTGGTTTATTACTAGCCAATGGTGTAGAATCAATACCCTTTAAAGGTATAGGAACTTCCAGAGGCTCTAGATCAAACCCACAGCGCCTGGCAAAGGACCAATCCATAAGACTCAAAGCGGCGCCAGAATCCACATACGCATCCGCAACAATAGAAGATAACGAACAAATTAGAGTTACAGACAAAATAAACTTGGACTGCAAAGTGCCAATAGCAGAGGATTTATCAACCTTCTTTGTTCGTTTAGAGCATGCTGATATAACATGAGTAGAATTTCCACAATAGAAGCACAAATGATTTTTGCGCCTATAAATCTGTCGTTCGCTTCTGGACAGAAAGCTATCACATTGCATACTCTGTGGTGCCTCTTCAGAAGACACCGCCAACTGGTGCACAGGTTTGCGTTCCCGTAAACGCCGATCAATCTGAATTGCCATTGTCATGGACTCATTCAGACCAGTAGGCGCAGGAAACCCCACCATGACGTCTTTTACAGCATCAGAGAGACCTTCTCTGAAAATTGCCGCCAGAGCGCACTCATTCCACTGAGTAAGCACAGACCATTTTCGAAATTTTTGGCAATATATTTCGGCTTCATCTTGCCCCTGAGAGAGGGCTATTAGGGCTTTCTCAGCCTGAATCTCCAAATTTGGTTCCTCATAAAGCAACCCCAAAGCCAGAAAAAACGCATCCACATTGAGCAACGCAGGATCCCCTGGTGCCAATGAAAATGCCCAATTTTGGGGGTCACCCCGCAGTAAAGAAATAACAATTTTTACTTGCTGGGCAGGATCTCCAGCAGAATGAGATCTCAGCGAAAGAAACAATTTACAATTGTATTTAAAATTTAGAAAACAAGATCGATCTCCAGAAAAAAACTCCGGTATAGGAATTTTAGGTTCAGACCGTGGAGCATGTAACAAAAAATCTTGTATATTCTGAACTTTAGAGGCAAGATTATTCAAATTGGTAGCCAGACTCTGGGGATCCATATTTCAACAGATAAAGTCTGAGCCATTCAGGGGTTAAGAGGAGAGGAAAACAGGAGACTGCAATTAGAGCTGGAGTGCAACTTCAGAGGAAGGAAAAAAAAAAAGGTTTCACACAGTTCCTTTTCTCTCCTGCTTCAGCCTATAGATTAAACATTTGGGCTGGCCATACTGTTATGGTTTCCAATGGTAAGGAAACATCAGAAGCATAGAATAAACGGACAAGCTCTCGGGTGATGGAAACTAGAGCTGACCGCGATGCTAAACCTACACACCACACTAGAAGTAGCCAGGGGGCATTCCTGCGTTGTCTCTAGATGCCGCGCGCCAGCCGGAGAACTAACTACCCCTGGTAGAAGAAAACACAGTCCTGGCTTGCCTCCAGAGAATGTCCCCACAGGAGATAGCAGCCCCCCACATATAATAACGGTGAGAGCAGATGAAAAGACACACGTAGTATGAAAGCAGATTTAGCACAGAGAGGCCCGCTAACTAAATAGCAGAAAGATACAACAGAGGACTTCGCGGTCAGCTGCAAAACCCTTCAAAACACCATCCTGAAATTACCTTAACTCATGTGACAACTCATGCCACTGGAGTGGTAATTTCAGCCCAACAAGAGCTTCCAGCTGCAGAGATTCACATAAGTGCAAACTGGACAAAACATACAAAAATAGACTTAAGGACTAAAGTGTCCAACTTAGCTGAGCAGAAAACTGGGAGCAGGAACATGCAACAGAATCACTCTGGATACATTGATGGCCAGCATTAGAATGACTGAGGAGCAAGGTTAAATAGGATACTCCCACATCCTGATAGGAACAGGTGAACTGAGAAGGCAAAGCTTGCAGGACACCAGTACCACAAGAGACCACCGGGGGAGCCCACGAACCGAATCACAACAGGATCCGCAGCCAAATCCGCACTGTGTGCACATGCCATAACCCTAACCCTAACCCTACCCGTAACCCTAACCCTACCCCTAACCCTAACCCTACCCCTAGTTCTAACCCTAGTTCTAACCCTAACCCTAGTGGAAAAAAAAAATATATATTTTCTTTATTTTATTATTGTCCCTACCTATGGGGGTGATAAAGGGGGGGGTTTATTTATTATTTTTTTTATTTTGATCGCTGTGATAGAACCTACCACAGCGATCAAAATGTACTTTGTAATGAATCTGCCGGCCGGCAGATTCGGCGGGCGCACTGAGCATGCGCCCGCCATTTTGGAAGATGGCGGCGCCCATGGAGGAGGCGGACGGGCACCGGGAGCCTCGGTAAGTATAAGGGGGGGGAGATCGGGGCACGGGGGGGGCGTCAGAGCACGGGGGGGTGACATAGGAGCACGGGGGGAGCGGACATGAGGACGGGGGAGCGGAGCACAGGACGGAGGGGACTACGGGACAGATCGGTGGCTTGGGGGGGTGATCAGTGGGGTGGGGGGGGATCACTTCAGTATTTCCAGCCATGGCCGATGATATTGCAGCATCGGCCATGGCTGGATTGTAATATTTCACCAGTTTTTTAGGTGAAATATTACAAATCGCTCTGATTGGCAGTTTCACTTTCAACAGCCAATCAGAGCGATCGTAGCCACGGGGGGGTGAAGCCACCCCCCCTGGGCTGAAGTACCACTCCCCCTGTCCCTGCAGATCGGGTGAAATTGGAGTTAACCCTTTCACCCGATCTGCAGGGACGCGATCCCTCCATGACGCCACATAGGCGTCATGGGTCGGATTGGCACGGGTTTTCATGACGCCTACGTGGCGTCAAAGGTCGGGAAGGGGTTAAAATTGTTATCTCCTTGTTGCGTGGCGACCCTCAAGATTGGGCTTTCTCTCTGGCGCCAGGAGATCCTGCATTGCTTAATGTAGATGCATTTTTTCTGGCTCTTGGACTGCTTTATGAGGAGCCTAATCTTGAGAATCAGGCAGAAAAAGCGTTGCTGGCTATCTCTCAAGGTCAGGATGAAGCAGAGGTGTATTGTCAAAAATTTCGGAAATGGTCGGTGCTTACTCAATGGAATGAGTGTGCCCTGGCTGCAAATTTCAGAGAAGGTCTTTCTGAGGCCGTTAAGAATGTTATGGTGGGGTTTCCCACCCCTACAAGTCTGAGTGATTCTATGGCTTTAGCCATTCAGGTTGATCGGCGTTTGCGGGAGCGCAAATCTGCTCATCCTTTGGCGGTATTTTCTGGACAGAGACCTGAGTCTATGCAATGTGACCGAACTCTGACCAGAATTGAGCGACAAAGTCATAGACGTCAAAATGGGTTGTGCTTTTACTGTGGTGATTCTACTCATGTTATCTCAGCATGCTCTAAACGCTTAAAAAAAATCGCTAAACCTGTCACCATTGGTACTATACAGCCTAAATTTATTTTGTCTGTTACTTTGATTTGTTCTTTGTCGTGCTACCCGGTTATGGCTTTTGTGGATTCGGGTGCTGCCCTGAATCTGATGGATTTGTCATTTGCCAGGCGCTGTGGTTTTGTCCTGGAGCCTTTGGAATTTCCTATTCCTCTGAGGGGAATTGATGCTACGCCATTGGCTGAGAATAAGCCTCAGTATTGGACGCAAATGACCATGTGCATGACTCCCGTACATCAGGAGGTGATTCGCTTTCTTGTTCTGCATAATTTGCATGATGTTGTCGTTTTGGGTCTGCCATGGCTGCAAGCTCATAATCCAGTTTTAGATTGGAAAGCTATGTCTGTGTCGAGTTGGGGTTGTCAGGGAATTCATTGGCGATACTCCGTTGGTGTCTATTGCTTCTTCCACTCCTTCTGAGGTCCCTGAGTTTTTGTCTGACTTCCAGGATGTATTTGATGAGCCCTGGTCCAGTGCCCTGCCCCCTCATAGGGATTGTGACTGTGCTATAAATTTAATTCCTGGTAGTAAATTCCCTAAGGGACGACTTTTTAATTTGTCTATACCAGAGCATGCCGCGATGCGGAGTTATATAAAGGAGTATTTGGAGAAGGGACATATTCGCCCATCCTCTTCCCCTCTTGGTGCAGGATTTTTTTTTGTGGCCAAGAAGGACGGTTCTTTGAGACCTTGTATAGATTATCGTCTTCTGAACAAAATTACAGTCAAATTTCAGTATCCTTTGCCACTATTGTCTGATTTGTTTGCTCGGATTAAGGGTGCCAGTTGGTTCACCAAGATAGATCTCCGTGGTGCGTATAACCTTGTGCGCATTAAGCAGGGAGATGAATGGAAAACAGCATTTAATACGCCCGAAGGCCATTTTGAGTACTTAGTGATGCCTTTTAGACTCTCTAATGCTCCTTCTGTGTTTCAGTCCTTCATTCATGACATCTTCCGAGAATATCTGGATAAATTTATGATTGTTTATCTGGATGACATTTTGGTCTTTTCTGATGATTGGGAGTCCCATGTGAAGCAGGTCAGGATGGTGTTTCAGGTCCTGCGTGCTAATGCTTTATTTGTGAAGGGCTCAAAATGCCTCTTCGGAGTACAGAAGGTCTCCTTTTTGGGTTTTATTTTTTCTCCTTCTACTGTAGAGATGGACCCAGTCAAGGTCCAGGCTATTCATGACTGGACTCAGCCCACGTCTGTTAAGAGTCTTCAGAAGTTCTTGGGTTTTGCTAATTTTTACCGTCGTTTCATCACTAATTTTTCTAGCGTGGTTAAACCTTTGACGGATTTGACCAAGAAGGGTTCTGATGTGACCAATTGGTCTCCTGCGGCCGTGGAGGCCTTTCGGGAGCTGAAGCACCGGTTTTCTTAAGCTCCAGTCTTATGTCAGCCAGATGTCTCTCTCCCCTTCCAGGTCGAGGTTGATGCTTCTGAGATTGGAGCAGGGGCTGTTTTGTCGCAGAGAAGCTCTGATGGTTCTGTGATGAAGCCATGTGCTTTCTTTTCAAGAAAGTTTTCGCCTGCCGAGCGGAATTATGATGTTGGTAATCGGGAGTTGTTAGCTATGAAGTGGGCATTTGAGGAGTGGCGACATTGGCTCGAAGGAGCTAAACATCGTGTGGTGGTCTTGACGGATCACAAAAATCTGATTTACCTTGAATCTGCCAAGCGCCTGAATCCTAGACAGGCTCGTTGGTCGTTGTTTTTCTCCCGTTTCAACTTCATGGTCTCATACCTGCCTGGTTCGAAGAACGTGAAAGCTGATGCACTTTCTAGGAGTTTTGTGCCTGACTCTCCGGGAGTTTCTGAGCCGGCTGGTATTCTCGGAGAGGGAATTATTTTGTCTGCCATTTCCCCAGATTTGCGATGAGTGCTGCAGAAATTTCAGGCGGATAGACCTGACCGTTGTCCACCAGAGAGACTGTTTGTCCCGGATAGATGGACCAGCAGAGTTATTTCCGAGGTTCATTCTTCGGTGTTGGCGGGTCATCCTGGGATTTTTGGTACCAGAGATTTGGTGGCTAGGTCCTTCTGGTGGCCTTCCTTGTCGCGGGATGTGCGTTCCTTTGTGCAGTCTTGTGGGATTTGTGCTCGGGCTAAGCCTTGCTGTTCTCGTGCCAGCGGTTTGCTTTTGCCTTTGCCTGTTCCGAAAAGGCCTTGGACGCACATTTCCATGGATTTTATTTCGGATCTTCCAGTATCTCAGAAAATGTCTGTTATCTGGGTGTGTGATCGTTTTTCCAAGATGGTCCATTTGGTGCCCTTGCCTAAGTTGCCTTCTTCCTCCGATTTGGTTCCTCTATTTTTTCAGAATGTGGTTCGCTTGCACGGCATTCCTGAAAATATTGTGTCTGATAGAGGATCCCAGTTTGTGTCCAGGTTTTGGCGGACTTTTTGTGCTAAGATGGGCATTGATTTGTCTTTTTCGTCGGCCTTCCATCCTCAGACTAATGACCAAACCGAGCGAACTAATCAGATGTTGGAAACTTATTTGAGATGTTTTGTTTCTGCTGATCAGGATGATTGGGTGACTTTTTTGCCTTTGGCCGAGTTTGCCCTTAATAATCGGGCTAGTTCTGCTACTTTGGTTTCGCCTTTTTTCTGCAATTCAGGTTTCCATCCTCGTTTTTCCTCGGGTCAGGTTGAGCCTTCTGACTGTCCTGGGGTGGATTCTGTGGTGGATAGGTTGCAGCAGATTTGGAACCATGTGGTGGACAATTTGAGGTTGTCACAGGAGAAGGCTCAGCGCTTTGCCAACCGCCGCCACGGTGTGGGTCCCCGACTTCGTGTTGGGGATTTGGTGTGGCTGTCTTCTCGGTATGTTCCTATGAAGGTCTCCTCTCCTAAATTCAAGCCTCGCTTCATCGGTCCTTATAAGATCTTGGAAATCCTTAACCCGGTGTCTTTTCGTTTGGATCTCCCAGCATCGTTTGCCATTCATAATGTGTTCCATAGGTCTTTGTTGCGGAGGTATGTGGTACCTGTGGTTCCTTCTGTTGAGCCTCCTGCTCCGGTGCTGGTCGAGGGCGAATTGGAGTACGTGGTGGAGAAGATTTTGGATTCTCGTATCTCTAGACGGAGGCTGCAGTATTTGGTTAAGTGGAAGGGCTATGGTCAGGAGGATAATTCCTGGGTTGTCGCCTCTGATGTTCATGCGGCCGATTTGGTTCGTGCCTTCCACGCGGCTCATCCTGATCGCCCTGGGGGTCTTGATGAGGGTTCGGTGACCCCTCCTCAAGGGGGGGGGGTACTGTTGTGAACTCTATTTTTGGGCTCCCTCTAGTGGTCACAAGCGGTACTGTGTAGTGTTGTCTTTCTGCAGGTTGCAGCATCAGCTGGTTCGTTATCCTTGGTTGGTTTCCTATTTAGCCCACCTGGATACTCAGTTCCTTGACTGCTATCAATGTATTCAGTGCTCTTCAGATTCCTTGTGACTACCTTGCTCCCAGTCTCTCCAAGACAAGCTAAGTTTTTGTTTGATCATTTTTTGGTTATCAGCGTTCATTATGTTTTTAGTCCAGCTCGCTAAAATGTGATTTCCTCGCTTGCTGGTTGCTCTAGGGGACTGAGTTTCTCCCCCCACACCGTTAGTTGGCATGGGGGTTCTTGAAATCTCAGAGTGGATATTTTGTAAGGGTTTTTTACTGACCGCATAGATTCCCTTTTCTATTTTCTGCTATCTAGTATTAGTAGGCCTCATTTGCTGAATCTGCTTTCACCCCTGTGTATGTGCCTTCCTCTTACCTCACCGTTATTATTTGTTGGGGGCTTCTATATCTTTGGGGATTATTTCTCTGGAGGCAAGAGAGGTCTTTCTTTCTCTCTAGGGGTAGTTAGTTCCTCAGGCTGGCTCGAGACGTCTAGGATTTTTAGGCACGTTCACCGGCTACTTCTAGTGTGTTTGGATAGGTTCAGATTTGCGGTCAGTCCAGTTTGCCACCTCCCTAGAGCTTGTCCTATGTTTGTTACTTAGCTGGAGTAATTTGTGATCCTCAACCACTAAGGATCATAACACATTACATTACTGATCCTGTACTGATCCTGAGTTACATCCTGTATTATACTCAAGAGCTGCACTCACTATTCTGCTGGTGCAGTCACTGTGTAATACATTACATTACTGATCCTGAGTTACATCCTGTATTATACCCCAGAGCCAGTGGCGTAGGAAGGGGGGTGCGGGGGGGGCGGGCCGCCCCGGGCGGCACAATGCGGGGGGGCGGCACAATGCGGGGGTGAGTCAGTGGCGTATCTAGGGGGGCGCAGTCGGGCCGCCTAAAGCGGCGGTCCGCAGTGTCTCCCCCGGCGGCTGCATTCTGTCACCCCCCGCGCTGGGAGTCAGCTGTTCTCTGTGCCGACTGTCAAGCTGACAGCCGGCACAGAGAAGCTGCAGCGCGCCGGCTCCCAATGTTCAATTGGACTCGTATCTGAGATGCGAGTACAATTGAAGCTCTGACTGCCGGGTCAGAGCGACGCCAGCAGCGTGATCAGGTCATGTGATCACGCTGCTGACGTCACTCACCTGCGCGGCAGAGCAGGAGATGCAGAGCGGTGGTAAGTGCTCCAGTGGAGCTGAAGACACCGAAAGTGCAGGGGGGGGGATTTACTGTGAGTGGGGATGGGGGCATATATTGTGGGGGGGATTTACTGTGAGTGGGGATGGGGGGCATATATTGTGGGGGGGGATTTAATGTGAGGGGATGGGGGGCATATATTGTGGGGGGGATTTAATGTGAGGGGATGGGGGGCATATATTGTGGGGGGGATTTACTGTGAGTGGGGATGGGGGGCATATATTGTGGGGGGATTTACTGTGAGTGGGGATGGGGGGCATATATTGTGGGGGGGGATTTAATGTGAGGGGATGGGGGGCATATATTGTGGGGGGGATTTAATGTGAGGGGATGGGGGGCATATATTGTGGGGGGGGATTTAATGTGAGGGGATGGGGGGCATATATTGTGGGGGGGATTTAATGTGAGGGGATGGGGGGCATATATTGTGGGGGGGATTTACTGTGAGTGGGGATGGGGGGCATATATTGTGGGGGGGATTTAATGTGCAGGGATGGGGGGCATATATTGTGGGGGGGGATTTAATGTGCGGGGATGGGGGGGATATATTGTGGGGGGGATTTAATGTGCGGGGATGGGGGGGATATATTGTGGGGGGGATTTAATGTGCGGGGATGGGGGGCATATATTGTGGGGGGGATTTACTGTGAGTGGGGGGGATTTAATGTGAGTGGGGATAGTGGGATATATTATTGGATTGGGGATATTTAATATGAGTGGAGATGAGGGGATTTATTGTGGGGGAGATTTAATGTGAGTGGAGATGGGGGATTTAATGTGTGGGGGAGATCTGAGGACACAAAATGAAGAGCAAAGGGGGAGATGGGGGGGCATATATGAGGAAACAGTATGGGGGATGGGTGCAGACAGCTTGGGGTCAAACGGGGGGATGTATGCGGATACAGTATGAGTAGCGATGTGAAAAACGTATGTGGACAGAGTACGGGGAGTGAGGGTGTTGGGATGTGTGCATGCGTAGCATGGGGGACAGTGTAAGGGCACAGCCAGGAGGGGATAGTATACAAAGGAGGGGGAGTGTGATGAGAGAGTACAGTATAAATACTGGGCCCTATAGGGGGGACACAGTGTGAGAGGTCAGTGTGAAGAGGGGTCCGGTATAGAAAGGAGAGGTCAGTGTGAAGAGCAAGTACCATAAGACGGACAGTGTGGGGGTCATATTTTATGCAGACAATATAGTGAGGGGCAATTTTTTATTCAGGAGCATTATAATGACACTTGTATCTTTAACCCCTTAGTGACAGAGCCAATTTGGTACTTAATGACCGAGCCAATTTTTACAATTCTGACCAGTGTCACTTTATGAGGTTATAACTCTGGAACGCTTTATCGGATCCCGCTGATTCTGAGATTGTTTTTTCGTGACATGTTGTACTTCAAGTTAGTCGTAACATTTCTTCGATATTACTTGCGATTATTTATGAAAAAAATGGAAATATGGCGAAAATTTTTAAAATTTTGCAATTTTCAAACTTTGTATTTTTATGCCCTTAAATCAGAGAGATATGTCACAAAAAATAGTTAATAAATAACATTTCTCACATGTCTACTTTACATCAGCACAATTTTGGAAACAATTTTTTTTTTTGTTAGGGAGTTATAAGGGTTAAAAGTTGACCAGCAATTTCTCATTTTTACAACACCATGTTTTTTTTAGGGACCACATCACCTTTGAAGTGATTTTGAGGGGTCTATATGATAGAAAATAACCAAGTGTGACACCATTCTAAAAACTGCACCCCTCAAGCTGCTCAAAACCACATTCAAGAAGTTTATTAACCCTTTACGTACTTCACAGGAACTAAAACAATGTGGAAGAAAAAAATTAACATTTTACTTTTTTTTGCAAACATTTTACTTCAGAACCATTTTTTTTAATTTTCACAAGTGTAAAAACAGAAATTTAACAACAAATTTTGTTGTGCAATTTTTCCTGAGTACGCCGATACCCCATATGTGGAGGTAAACCACTGTTTGGGCGCACCGCAGAGCTTGGAAGTGAAGGAGCACCGTTTGACTGTTTCAATGCAGAATTGGCTGGAATTGAGATCGGACGCCATGTCGCGTTTGGAGAGCCCCTAATGTGCCTAAACAGTGGAAACCCCCCACAAGTGACACCATTTTGGAAACTAGACCCCCCAAGGAACTTATCTAGATGTGTGGTGAGCACTTTGAACCCCCAAGTGCTTCACAGAAGTTTATAACGTAGAGCCGTGAAAATAAAAAATCGCATTTGTTTTCACAAAAATGATTTTTCGCCCACAAATTCTTATTTTCACAAGGGTAACAGGAGAAATTAGACCACAAAAGTTGTTGTGCAATTTCTCCTGAGTACGTCGATACCCCATATGTGGAGGTAAACCACTGTTTGGGCGCACCGCAGAGCTTGGAAGTGAAGGAGCACCGTTTGACTTTTTCAATGCAGAATTGGCTGGAATTGAGATCGGATGCCATGTCGCGTTTGGAGAGTCCCTGATGTGCCTAAACAGTGGAAACCCCCCACAAGTGATACCATTTTGGAAACTAGACCCCCGAAGGAACTTATCTAGATGTGTGGTGAGCACTTTGAACCCCCAAGTGCTTCACAGAAGTTTATAACGTAGAGCCGTGAAAATAAAAAATCTCATTTTTTCTACAAAAATGATCTTTTTGCCCCCAAATTTTTATTTTCACAAGGGTAACAGGAGAAATTAGACCACAAAAGTTGTTGTGCAATTTCTCCTGAGTACGTCGATACCCCATATATGGGGGTAAACCACTGTTTGGGCGCACCGCAGAGCTTGGAAGAGAAGGAGTGTCGTTTTACTTTTTCAATGTAGAATTGGCTGGAATTGAGATCGGACGCCATGTCACGTTTGGAGAGCCGCTGATGTGCCTAAACAGTAGAGACCCCCCACATATGACACCATTTTGGAAACTAGACCCCTTAAGGAACTTATCTAGATGTGTGGTGAGCACTTTAAACCCCCAGGTGCTTCACAGAAGTTTATAACGTAGAGCCGTGAAAATAAAAAAATCGCATTTTTTCTACAAAAATGATCTTTTTGCCTCCAAATTTTTATTTTACCAAGGGTAACAGGAGAAAATGGACCCCAGAAGCTGTTGTACAATTTGTCTTGAGTACGCCGACACCCCATATGTGGGGGTAAACCACTGTTTGGGCGCATGGCTGAGCTCGGAAGCAAAGGAGCGCCATTTGACTTTTCAATGCAAAATTGACTGGAATTGAGATCGGACGCCATGTCGCGTTTGGAGAGCCCCTGATGTGCCTAAACAGCAGAAACCCCCCAAAAGTGACCCCATTTTGGAAACTAGACCCCCCATGGAACTTATCTAGATGTGTAGTGAGAACTTTGAATGCCCAAGTGCATCACAGAAGTTTATAATGCAGAGTCGTGAAAATAAAAAATATATATTTTTTAACAATAAAGATTTTTTAGCCCCCAAGTTTTTATTTTCACAAGGGTAACAAGAGAAATTGGACCCCAAAAGTTGTTGTCCAATTTGTCCTGAGTATGCTGGTACCCCATATGTGGGGGTAAACCACTGTTTGGGCGCATGGCAGAGCTCGGAAGGGAAGGAGTGCCATTTTGGAATGCAGACTTTGATAGAATTGTCTGCGGGCGTTATGTTGCCTTTGCAGACCCCTAATGTACCTAAACAGTAGAAACCCCCAACAAGTGACCCCATTTTGGAAAATAGACCCCCCAAGGAACTTATCTAGATATGTGGTGAGAACTTTGAATGCCCAAGTGCTTCACAGAAGTTTATAATGCAGAGTAGTGAAAATAAAAAATATTTTTTTTCCCACAAAAAAGATTTTTTTAGCCCCCAAATTTTTATTTTCACAAGGGTAACAAGAGAAATTGGACCCCAAAAGTTGTTGTCCAATTTGTCCTGAGTATGCTGGTACCCCATATGTGGGGGTAAACCACTGTTTGGGCGCACGGCAGAGCTCGGAAGGGAAGGAGCGCCATTTTGCAATGCAGACTTTGATAGAATTGTCTGCGGGCGTTATGTTGCGTTTGCAGACCCCTAATGTACCTAAACAGTAGAAACCCCCACAAGTGACCAAATTTTGGAAACTAGACCCCCTAAGGAACTTATCTAGATATGTGGTGAGAACTTTGAAAGCTCAAGTGCTTCACAGAAATTTATAATGCAGAGTAGTGAAAATAAAAAAATATATTTTTTTCCAACAAAAAAGATTTTTAGCCCCCAAGTTTTTATTTTCACAAGGGTAACAGGAGAAATTGGACCCCAAAAGTTGTTGTCCAATTTATCCCGAGTACGCTGATGCCCCATATGTGGGGGTAAACCACTGTTTGGGCGCACGGCAGAGCTCAGAAGGGAGGGAGTACCATTTGACTTTTTTAGCGCAAAATTGGCTGTCGTGTTTGGAGACCCCCTGATGTACCTAAACAGTGGAAACCCCCCAATTCTAACTCCAACCCTAACCCCAACACAGCCCTAACCCTAATCTCAACCCGATCCATAATCCTAATCACAACCCTAACGATAATCACAACCCTAACCCCAAAACAGCCCTAATCTCAACCCTAACCATAACCCTAATCAAAACCCTAAATCCAACACACCCCTAACCCTAATCCCAACCCTAACCCTAATCCCAACCCTAATCCCAAACGTAACACTAATCCCAACCCTAATCCAAACCCTAACCCTAATCCCAACTCTAACCCTAACTTTAGCCCCAACCCTAACTTTAGCCCCAACCCTAACCATAACTTTAGCCCCCGTCGTCACAAAAAAAGTTCAATGTAACCTTTTTTTTGTACGTCGCGTCCGCCATTTCCGCGGATGCGTGGCCGTAACTCTGCCCCCTCCTCCCCAGGACATAGACTGGGCAGCGGATGCGTTGAAAAACTGCATCCGCTGCCCACGTTGTGCACAATTTTCACAACGTGCGTCGGTACATCGGGCCGACGCATTGCGACCGCCCCGTACCGACGCAAGTGTGAAAGAAGCCTTAGGCTACTTTCAGACATAGCGCATTTTTGAGCGCTATTTTGCGGGCGCTTTTCAAAAATGCGCAATGTCATTTTCGTCTGCCGGCAAAGTGAATGAGAAATTCACTTTGCCGTTCAGACACACCGCAAAAAAACGCGGCGCTTTTGTCTGCAAACACGCCGGCGTAAAAAGAATTGACATGTCAATTCTTTACGCAGCGGCGTGTCTGCGTATCCCCCTAGGGCCCCATATTACCTTCCACACACAGCGCCTTTGTCCTGGGTGTCGGCGTCTTTGTACGGAGGGGTTGACACCCAGGACCGGACGTGACGTCGGACAGGAAGAGGGAAGCCCCCGCCCCCCAGTGAAGCAGCATGGAGTCCTTCTGTGTGTGTGTGTGTGCGTGTGTGTGCGTGTGTGTGCGTGTGTGTGTCCCCATGCGATGCTAGTGCCACCATTGTGCTAAGTCGCCGTATGGGACTACTACTCCCATCCGGTATTAGGATGGGAGAGTTGTCCCTGTGTCCGGCGACTTGGCACAATTGTAAAGTTACACAAAACACCTACACACAATACACATACATGACACACAGTACATACAACATATAACACAGAGTATATACTCACCAACAGCACACTTGTAGGCGAAGCCCTCGATCCTCCAGGAAAAAATCCAAAAATAATAAACCAAATTCATACTCCCTGTCCGCAGAATCCATAAAACGAGTGTCCCACGCCGATCGGCTGCTCTCCGGCGATACACTGCCAGGAGCGAAGCTCCTAGCAGTGTATCGCGTACTGTTCCGGAGTTCAATGACTCCGGCGTCTCGGTTAACAGCAGTACAGCTGCGTTGAACTTTCCCACGCAGCACTGCCGTTAAGCGAGAGTGCCGGGGTCAATGACCGCCGGTAAACTCGCTCGCGCATGCGCAGTG
Source organism: Ranitomeya variabilis (assembly GCF_051348905.1). Taxonomy (NCBI): domain Eukaryota; kingdom Metazoa; phylum Chordata; class Amphibia; order Anura; family Dendrobatidae; genus Ranitomeya; species Ranitomeya variabilis. Next base: position 439,951,745 of record NC_135233.1, on the reverse strand, counting down.
ACACACCGACAGGAACTATGGCTCCTGTCAGTGTGTTGCTGCAGCCGTGGAGAGCAGACATATCTCTGGATGTGTCTGTTCTCCATGGAAAATCTTGATACGTGGCACTTAAATATGTGGCAATTAAATACGTGACACGTGGCACTTTGATACGTGGCACGTGTCACTTAAATATGTGGCACGTGGCACTGAAATATGTGGCACGTGGCACTTTGATACGTGGCACGTGTCTCTTAAATACGTGGCACGTGGCACTGAAAGATGTGGCACGTGGCACTTTGATACGTGGCACGTGGCACTGAAATATGTGGCACGTGGCACTTTGATACGTGGCACGTGGCACTTTGATACGTGGCACGTGGCACTTTGATACGTGGCACGTGGCACTTTGATACGTGGCACTGAAATATGTGGCACGTGGCACGTGGCACTTTGATACGTGGCACTGAAATATGTGGCACGTGGCACTTTGATACGTGGCACGTGGCACTTTGATACGTGGCACGTGGCACTTTGATACGTGGCACTGAAATATGTGGCACGTGGCACTTTGATACGTGGCACGTGTCACTTAAATACGTGGCACGTGGCACTGAAATATGTGGGACACGTCACACAAAAATGTTACATGTTGTTTTTTTTGTGTCGACGGTCCGCCGAAGCACGACGCATCCGTCGCACGACGGATGCGACATGTGGCAATCCGTCGCAATGCGTCGCTAATGCAAGCCAATGGAGAAAAAACGCATCCTGCAAGCACTTTTGCAGGATGCGTTTTTTCTCCAACGACGCATTGCGACGGAAGCCAAAAAACGCTAGTGTGAAAGTAGCCTAACCCTAACCCTAGCCCTAACCCTAACCCTAAATTTAGCCCCAACCCTAACCCTAACCCTAACTCTAACCCTAACCCTAACCCTAACCCTAACCCTAATTTTAGCCCCAACTTGTCTTCTCCTGCCGGCTGGCAGATGGCAGCAGATGGCGGGCGCACTGCGCATGCGCCCGCCATGATGAAAAAGCCGGCTGGCAGGAGAAGACAGAAGAGGACCCAGGGACCCCGGGTGAGTATGTTAGGGTCCCCGAATCCCCCTATTTCTCTGTCCTCTGATGTGCGATCACATCAGAGGACAGAGAAATAACATCGCTTTTTTTTTTTTTTTTTTGCGGTCGCCGGTAAACTGTTAATTACCGGCGATCGCAAAGCAGGGGTCGGTGCAAATCGACCCCGATCATGTTCTTTGGGGTCTCGGCTACCCCCGGCAGCCGAGACCCCAAAGAACATCCGGGTGCCGGGCGGCGGGCGCACTGCGCGTGCGCCCGCCATTTTTTCCCGGAAAAAAGATGGCGGCGCCCATGGGGAGACACGAGGAGCACCGGGGGAGGTAGGTAAGTATTGGGGGGCTATTGGGGGCCATCGGGGACCACATTTCTCTGTCCTCCGATGTGCGATCACATCGGGGGACAGAGAAATTAAACGGCAAATCGCGTTTTGTTTTTTTTTGTTGCGACCGCCGGTAAACGGTTAATTACCGGCGATCGCAACTCGGGGGTCGGTAAAAACCCCCCGAATCATGTTCTCTGGGGTCTCGGCTACCCTCGGCAACCGAGACCCCAGAGAAAATCCGACTCTGGGGGGCGCTATTCACTTTTTCCACAGCGCCGTTAATTAACGGCGCTGTGGTTTAAGTACCCTTAGCGGCCGCCGTTAAAAGGCGTATCGGCGGTCGTTAAGGGGTTAAGGGCGTCATGTGGAGATTTTCTGCAAAAGAACGGAGAAGATGGAAGTCTGCAGAGACGGCTGTGGATCAGAAAACTCATCATGGGGTCTGGACAAGATGAAGAAATGAAGGAGAACAACTCCAGAGGCGACGTCATCTATAAGGTACCTGGATGTAAATGTTATTTGTGATACTGACTAACTCTCATGTTTTTATTTATGTTAGGAGCATTAAAGGGGATGTCCAGGTTTGTAATGAGTCTGCAGTCATTCTTTGTGACTGCAGACTTCTGACTTTTCACAGTGCGCACTGCACACTGTCAGGATTCTCTCGTGCTGGCGATTTACATACATGCGGTCACATGCTGACTAGACATGTGTGGCCTCACTCTATGATAATGAACTGAGCGAGGCTGGGCACGTCTAGTCGGAATGTGGTCAGAAGTATACAAATCACATGCTTGTGCTGACATGACCGTCCACCGGCCAGGGAGAATCCTAAAAGTGTGCAGTGCATTAGTTGTGAGAATTCAGAAGCTGCGATGTCAGGATTCAGCTCTGCAGGTTCCAGTCGTCGACACATGGACACGTCACTCATATGCGATTTTCATACTCGTGGTCCTGTAACAACGAGCTTCTCTTCTGCTTCTCTCAGTTTTTCACTTAACATTGGGAACTTAAGGGAGAGGAGCTCGTCGGTACATGACTAAGTGTGAAAATCGCATTCATTCTGGGGGGGGGGCGCCAAACTCGGGAACAGCCCCGGGCGGCAAAAGCTCTAGCTACGCCCCTGCCCAGAGCTGAACTCACTATTCTGCTGGTGCAGTCACTGTGTACATACATTACATTACTGATCCTGAGTTACATCCTGTATTATACTTCACAGCTGCACTCACTATTATGCTGGTGCAATCACTGTGTACATACATTACATTACTGATCGTGAGTTACATCCTGTATTATACCCCAGAGCTGCACTCACTATTCTGCTGCTGCAGTCACTGTGTACATACATTACATTACTGATCGTGAGTTACATCCTGTATTATACCCCAGAGCTGCACTCACTATTCTGCTGGTGCAGTCACTGTGTACATACATTACATTACTGATCCTAAGTTACATCCTGTATTATACTTCAGAGCTGCACTCACTATTCTGCTGGTGCAGTCACTGTCTACATACATTTCATTACTGATCCTGAGTTACATCCTGTATTATACTCCAGAGCTGCACTTACTATTCTGCTGGTGCAGTCACTATGTACATACATTACATTACTTGATGCTATTTTTTTCCCTGAGGAAGCCGCCACAGTTGCGGCGATACGCGTGGGTTCGCACCCCACATCCCTTTTCCCCTCCCCCTCTCTCTCACTGCTATTTTGTCTTCATCTGCTCTTGCATGAATTGCATTTTTGCCAGACTCAGTATTGGATCCATAGGGCGTATGTATACCTTTTTTCATTGGACATTTTGCTCACTTTTTGGCAACCTCCTTGCGGCGTTATTAGCAGGCCAGATGATACTGTGATACAGATAGGGCCCTGTGTATGTGCATATTGGGTGTATATATATCTATGTATATTTCCACAGTCATGGGTCCAGAGTTGTAGGCTGATTATTTATACTCCTGCATTCTCTAATCACAGCATGTCTTATTTATAATATCCCAGTTATTGCACTTTAACTTATTCAGTGGGAGAGGATAGGGATGTGGCTCGTCATTTTTCCCTATATTAGGAAATGACCAATGTGCAGGTTTTTGTTGCATATTGCACTTTTAAATGTTTTTAATTTTACATTCTGTGTGTTTTGCTGTGCTATTTATTAATAAAAGCGTTTATTGTGTACATTAATCCTTTTGATTTTGGTTTGTGGTGCTCCCATTTGTATGGACATGATCTTTTTTCTTTGGTCATTATCTGCTGTTTCTTCTGTCCATGGTGAGCCCCAATACTGTTATATTTAGTGGTGCCCTCCGCATCCTTGTTAGTCACTGTCTACATACATTACATTACTGATCCTGAGTTACATCCTGTATTATACTTCAGAGCTGCACTCACTATTATGCTGGTGCAATCACTGTGTACATACATTACATTATTGATTCTGTACTGATCCTGAGTTACATCCTGTATTATACCCCAGAGCTGCACTCACTATTCTGCTGGTGCAGTCACTGTGTACATGCATTACATTACTGATCCTGAGTTACATCCTGTATTATACTCAAGAGCTGCACTCACTATTCAGCTGGTGCAGTCACTGTGTAGATACATTACATTACTGATCCTGAGTTACATCCTGTATTATACTCAAGAGCTGCACTCACTATTCAGCTGGTGCAGTCACTGTGTACATACATTACATTACTGATCCTGAGTTACATCCTGTATTATACTTCAGAGCTGCACTCACTATTATGCTGGTGCAATCACTGTGTACATACATTACATTACTGATCCTGTACTGATCCTGAGTTACATCCTATATTATACTCCAGAGCTGCACTCACTATTCTGCTGGTGCAGTCACTGTGTACATACATTACATTACTGATCCTGAGTTACATCCTGTATTATACTTCAGAGCTGCACTCACTATTCTGCTGGTGCAATCGCTGTGTACAAACATTGCATTACTGATCCTGTACTGATCCTGAGTTACATCCTGTATTATACTTCAGAGCTGCACTCACTATTCTGCTGGTGCAGTCACTGTGTACATACATTACATTACTGATCCTGTACTGATCCTGAGTTACATCCTGTATTATACTCAAGAGCTGCACTCACTATTCTGCTGGTGCAGTCACTGTGTAATACATTACATTACTGATCCTGAGTTACATCCTGTATTATACTTCAGAGCTGCACTCACTATTCTGCTGGTGCAGTCGCTGTGTACAAACATTACATTACTGATCCTGTACTGATCCTGAGTTACATCCTGTATTATACTTCAGAGCTGCACTCACTATTCTGCTGGTGCAGTCAGTGTGTACATACATTACATTACTGATCCTGTACTGATCCTGAGTTACATCCTGTATTATACTCAAGAGCTGCACTCACTATTCTGCTGGTGCAGTCACTGTGTAATACATTACATTACTGATCCTGAGTTACATCCTGTATTATACCCCAGAGCTGAACTCACTATTCTGCTGGTGCAGTCACTGTGTACATACATTACATTACTGATCCTGAGTTACATCCTGTATTATACTTCACAGCTGCACTCACTATTATGCTGGTGCAATCACTGTGTACATACATTACATTACTGATCGTGAGTTACATCCTGTATTATACCCCAGAGCTGCACTCACTATTCTGCTGGTGCAGTCACTGTGTACATACATTACATTACTGATCCTCAGTTACATCCTGTATTATACCCCAGAGCTGCACTCACTATTCTGCTGCTGCAGTCACTGTGTACATACATTACATTACTGATCCTGAGTTACATCCTGTATTATACCCCAGAGCTGCACTCACTATTCTGCTGGTGCAGTCACTGTGTACATACATTACATTACTGATCCTGAGTTACATCCTGTATTATACCCCAGAGCTGCACTCACTATTCTGCTGCTGCAGTCACTGTGTACATACATTACATTACTGATCCTGAGTTACATCCTGTATTATACCCCAGAGCTGCACTCACTATTCTGCTGGTGCAGTCACTGTGTACATACATTACATTACTGATCCTGAGTTACATCCTGTATTATACTTCAGAGCTGCACTCACTATTCTGCTGGTGCAGTCACTGTCTACATACATTACACTACTGATCCTGAGTTACATCCTGTATTATACTTCAGAGCTGCACTCACTTTTATCCTGGTGCAATCAATGTGTACATACATTACATTACTGATCCTGTACTGATCCTATTAGGGTTGAACAATTAATAAAATGTTCAATTCTCTAGTTGCCTACTCCTGGCCTAATGGATATTGATCATGTGCACTAAAGAAATACACCAGACACAGTCAGCTGTAACTCTCCTTGATCAATGTGTGGCTCAGCTCCAAGAAGGGCTTTTATTAGTGAAAACACAATGTTATATATCTCCTGTAAGGGGGCTCGGTTAGCTCTAAAATGGGAGTGATCGGATGTATTCCATTGGTTAGTGGGTTGGGCATGAGCAAGTCCATGGGCGGATCCATGAGGTCATCAAGGTGGGTTGGTCCGTGAGGTCATCAGAGTGGGCGTCGCTGTGGGTGGATCCATGAGGTCATCAGTGTGGGCGTCGTCTTGGATACCAGACCGCATGGTCTGCTAAAACAGGAAATGGCAGCCATCTTCAGTGTCTTCATTGTTCATCTTGGATACCAGACCGCATGGCTCTGGTATAGGAGATGGCAGCCATCTTAAGTGTCTTACTTTGTCTGAGGAAAACTTATGTAAGGTTAAACAATACATGTTATGGGTTATTTCTCTCAATTACCTTATGTGTTGAGGTTAATTAAGTATTTGATCTTATGGCTCTCCTCAACAGTCCCCCCTAAATACTTTATTAACCTTTTCTTTTATCTTGATCCCACCGTGGTTCCCTAACCCACCGATGTTAAGTGTTATTATGACATCAGAGGCTTCATGACAATATGGATGCTATAGACACCAGAGAATGTGTGACTAATTATGGGTATACTGAGGAGGTATATCGGAGCGTGTTACCAGTGTCCTCGGGACTTCCCAACCTGCTGGATCTATTACTCTCCAATCTCCCATCTCCATTGTTCCTTAAAATACACATGTGACTAAGGCTGGTTTCACACTTGCGTTTTTGTCTGCATGCGTTTTTAAAAAAAACGCATGTGTGAAAAACGCATGTAAACGCGGTAAAACGCATGCGTTTTTTAGACGCATGCGTTTTTATAGAAAAACACAAGAAAACACAAGAAAACACAAGAAAACACAAGAAAACACAAGAAAAAACAAGAAAACCCTAACCCTACCCCTACCCCTAACCCTAAACGTGACTGAAATACGTGGCACTGAAATACGTGCAACTGAAATACGTGGTACTTAAATACGTGGCACTCAAATACGTGACACGTGGCACTTAAATACGTGGCATGTGGCACTTAAATACGTGGCATGTGGCACTTAAATACGTGGCACGTGGCACTTAAATACGTGGCATGTGGCACTTAAATACGTGGCACGTGGCACGTGGCACTTTAATACGTGGCACGTGGCACTTAAATATGTGGCACGTGGCACTTAAATACGTGGCACGTGGCACTTAAATACGTGGCACGTGGCACTTAAATACGTGGCACGTGGCACTTAAATACGTGGCACGTGGCACTTTAATACGTGGCACGTGGCACTTAAATATGTGGCACGTGGCACTTAAATACGTGGCACGTGGCATACGTGGCACTGAAATACGTGATACGTGGCACTTAAATACGTGGCAATATGACTGTCAGAAAATGTTCATTAAACGGTTAGGGGTGAGGTTAGGGGTAGAGTTAGGGTTAGGGTTTGGATCCCTTTATCACCTTGATGGTGGTGGGTGGCTTTTCAGTGTGTTTTCTGTTTTTTTTCTATAAAAACGCATGCGTTTTTAGCGCAAACAAACGCATGTGCTTAAAAACGCATGCGTTTACATAGACAGCAATGCATTTTTTTGCCGCGAAAAAACGCATGCGTTTTTTCGCGGCAAAAAAACGCACAAGAAAATACTGCAGGTAGCATTTTTGAAAATGAACGCATGCAGACAAAAAACGCATGCGTTTGAAAACGCGACCAAACGCATGTGCAAAAAAACGCATGCGTTTTCAATGTTAAATATAGGGAAAAAAAACGCTGCAGACAAAAACGCAAGTGTGAAACCAGCCTAACCCTGATGTACACATCCTAGATCTGACCGTCTTGCCCGGGAGGGGGGAATTGGAGTTTTCACCAGTTTGAGACAAGTTTTCCCTTGTGGAAAACCTCCCTTTGTAGCTGGACTTTGACAAGCAGGTCAGATCCTACTCTGTCCCTAACTGTCTAACAATTTTATAATGTGAGAGATGGATCCAGGAGGCGCTCAGCAACCCTGACTGAAGTAGGAGTAGTCAGGAGCACTTGGTAGGGACCCTTAAATCTCGACTCCAGGAATGTTTTTTTCTGATGAACTTCTTTACCAGCATGTAGTCACCAGGTTAGAAAGCATGGGTACCTTCACTGGCATCTGGACCTGGAATGGATGATAAAACTCGTACATGTGTTACTGACAGTTCTTTAGTAACAACAATTAACAACAATTACAGAATTTACAAGAGTATCACTTCCCAAGGCTAGCTGTTGTGGAAAATATTGACCCAATCTTGGAGGCCCCCCCAAAAAGAATCTCGTATGGTGTGAGTTTAGTGGGACCCCTTGGAGTGTTTCTGACTGAGTATAAGGCAACGTGCAAAATGTCTGTCCAAGTCTGACCTCCTAACTGGCTTTCAGTATTTTATTTTTGAAGGTGCCATTCAGTGTTTCTACTTTCCCACTGCTGTGTAGGTGATATGGAGTATGTAAACCCAAATCAGCTCCCACCAATGTCCATAGTTCCTTAGTCAGTGCTGCAGTGAACGCAGGTCCTTGGTCACTCTCAATTACCTCTGGGACCCCATATCTGCAGACTACTTCAGTCACCAGTCTCTTAACAGTCACTCTGGCAGTCATGTTGGTTACTGGATAGGCTTCGGGCCATCCTGAGAACATGTCAGTCACTACCAGTACATACTCGTACTTCCCTACTTTTGGCATTTGAACGTGATCAATCTGAATCCTCTGAAAGGGATAAAGTGGTTTAGCCAAATGTTTCTGAGTAACTTTCTGAGGCGGTGCTGGATTGCATGTTGCGCACACACAAGGCAGGACTTGCAATATTTTTGGGTAACAGTAGAGATTCCAGGTGCCATATAAGTCTTCCAAATTAGGTCATTCATCTGATTCTTGCCTCTGTGGGTGATACCGTGTGCCCATTCTGTCACTGAGGGGTACAGATTACGGGGTAGACCTTTGTGTTCACCCTCCAGACTCCATCTTCATCCTTTTTAGCTCCTCCTTCTTGCCATGACTTCTTTTCATCATCTGATGTCTTGTCTTGATGTAGATGGATAATCCTCATAAGAGAGGCTTTAGTCCCTTCTTCAGTGTCTTGTGACACGTACACCGCTGCTTTCTCTTTCCTAAATGGATGCACAGCATAGGTTTTTGCTGTTTTGTCAACAAAGAAGTTCCCCCTTGCTTCTGGAGAATCCAGTCTCCCGTGAGCTTTGATCTTGATCACTGCAACCTTTGAAGGTAGATCCAGAGCGACCACAAGTTCTTGCATGGTAGCAGCATGTTTTACAGGAGTTCCACTGGACGTTAGGTATCCTCTGGCTGCCCAGATACTGCCGAAGTCATGAGCCACTTGAAAGGCGTATCTTGAATCCGTGTAGATGTTGACCACCTTCTCCGTCGCTTCCTGACAAGCCAGCGTCAAAGCTTTAAGTTCCGCTTCTTGTGCAGACATGTGCGGTGGTAGCGATCCAGCTGAGATGATCAGGTCATGTGTAACCACGACATATCCCGTATGGAACCTTCCTGTTTTATCTGCAAATCTGGAACCATCAGTGAAGAACGTCACGTGAGCATGTGGGAGTGGGTCTTCAGACACGTTTTTCTGGGAGGCTACTTCTTCATGCATTTGTTCAAGACAGTCATAATCCTCTGAGTGTGTAGAGGCATCTTCTCCGAGAGCATCAGTATCATCCACATCCCCCCTGGAAAGAGGAAGCAGCGTGGACAGTTTGAAGATGCTGCAGCGGACAAGAGTGACATTATCCGGAACCAAGAGCCAACGTTGGAGTCTCATATGATGCTGTACCAACAGATGTTTAGGTTCCAACAATAGCAATTATGTCGTGTGGAGCCATTAAGAGAACTGGATGTCCTCAGATGATATCAGGATTTTTGTCCAGAAGCATATGTGCAGCATGAACAGCTCTGAGGCAAGTCGGGGAAGCTTGAGACACAGAGTCCAGGCGGGCAGAGTAGTAGCCGATTGGTCTTGTTCTTCCCCCATGTTTTTGTGCTAGGACTCCGGAAGCATGTCCTGCTACTTCACTGACAAACAAGTAAAAAGGTAGTTGATAATTTGGGATTCCAAGAGCTGGTGCAGACTGTATGGCCTGTTTAAGAGCGTAGAAAGCTTCCACGGATTTAGTACATAGTGGAAACGCTGACGTCTTGAGGTCATCGTACAATGGCTGCATCAGCTTTGAGGCATCTGGAAACCTTTGGCAACAATAATAATTGATAGGTCAGCCAACTCATCCGAGGCCCTTGTCTTAGGTTCTTGGCAGAACTCAACACCAGAGTCCCATGTCTCGTCATGCTCCTGTAGAAAGGCATCGGCTGTTTTTCTGGATCTAGAACTTGGTTCAACAGAGTAGCAGCTTGCTGGGGTGTAAACTTGACATAGATGGTGGGCTCCTCAGACATGAGCATTGGCACTGTTGGTGGTGGCACCTGAGGCGGGAGTAGAGATGGCACCGCGAGTACAGATGTAATCCCTTGTTTATGAGGAGCAGGAGGAGGTAACAGTCCTGGAATGAGGGGCTCTATTTGGGCAGCTCCAGTATCATGGTGTGGGGTCCAGGTGATGCAGGCAGTCTTAAAAGCTTTAACAGTCCTGTCCTCATTACTAATTAACCTGATTTCAGAAAGGCAGCAAATGCTTGGGGGGCTACACTTGTTTATTATAATTTCAACGATTTCCCTTGTACATACATGAACAGGGAAACCGAAAATGCCAACACCAATGGCGGGAATTGTCAAGGTCTCAATGTGCTCACTAATATTTGCATACTCTAAAATGCGAGTTATTGCTGCACGAAGTTGTTGAGCACTAACGTCTGGATGAATAGGGTCATAAGTAGGGGTCACAGCATGTATGATCATTCTACATGGAAGATTGCCAGCTTTAGTCACCGCTATGTCCCCAACAGCTATCTGACCACGTGACTCAACAATGATATGACTGTCAGCTTGAATAGTCGCCCCTCCTGCTTCCACTATAGCTCTAGCTACACCTCCATTGTGCTCTAACCGAGAATTGGCAGCATTTAACAATAGCGTCTGTCTCCATTGTTGTTATGTCACCCTTTCCCACCACTAACAAGGGTCCCTCAGGAAGTTCTTTTTCAAAAATAGGTTGCCAACATTCCCTCCCCTTTGTGCTTCCTGTGCTATTGGTATCCCCCTCCCAGATTGAGCCCCCCTTGTTACAGTTGCCACCGTCCCATACAGGTGTGCGCTTGGCTGCGAGACAGCCTGTGAGGTACTGGGCATAGGGTTATGTAGGCTGCGTGAGAGTGCTGTTGTGGAAGCATTGGGAGGAGAGGCCGCTGCTTGGAGCATCTCATGTGGGTGTGCGGCTAAATTGGCAGTGGAAGTGACAGTAGAAAGGGTAGGTGCTGGGGACGATCCAGGTGGGAGGACTGCTGGATTCACAACAGGAGTGATAGGGGAAAGGGTTGGTGCCCCATTGGAAACACTGAGATAGGAAACATGGGTAAAGCCTTTTTATTTCCTGAAGGAATATAGTATTGGCCATCAGTGGTCATTACTGGGTAACAAGGATTTAGCGAAGTGGTGTGTAGCCTTAGTCTGAGATGTTCACCACCAGAACCAGCACATTCGCCATCCACAACATGGCCGCCGTCAGAATTATATTTACCACCAACAAGATGGCCGCCATCAGAATTATATTTACCACCAACAAGATGGCTGCCGTCAGAATTGTATTTACCACCAACAAGATGGCTGCCGTCAGAATTATATTTACCACCAACAAAATGGCTGCCGTCAGAATTGTATTTACCACCAACAAGATGGCTGCCGTCAGAATTATATTTACCACTAACAAAATGGCTGCCGTCAGAATTGTATTTACCACCAACAAGATGGCTGCCGTCAGAATTGTATTTACCACCAACAAGATGGCCGCCATTACATTTAGCACCTGGCTCTGGGCCACCATTTTGGCTGCTATCACATTTAACACATTCGCCATTAACAAAATGGTTTTGTAATACACAACTCAAAACTCTATTCTTTCTATTCCTTTTCTCTTCTACCCAATTTCCAATTTTTCCTTTTTTTTTTTTTTTTTTTATATACAGACTTTCAGAGACTCTTTCTCCTGCCCTAGCAATAGACAACAATCCATTATCTTCTAGGATACCTTTTCTTTCTTTCTTTTTTTTTTTTTTTTTCTAAGACAATCTTCCACTCCAGGGGCTGTAACCATCCCCCCTTCTGGCATTCCACACAATTTCCACTAATGTGCATGAGTCTAACTTGCCATCTGAATTTGGCTTAGTGCCCATACGGCAGAACTGCATTAATTTCTCCATCTTTCTATAGATATACAGTATATATATCTATCTATCAAGATAACAAACACCAAACAAACAATAAGACGGGGGAGGTGACTCAAACCTGAGATTCTAAAGGGAACTGAGTCTGCAGTACCCAGATCCTATTGCTTCTTGTCACGTGGTCCCTGTCTGACTTCCGTGCTCCGTACTTTACAAACCAATTATTCCCTACTTTGTCAAATTGCTCCCTAACTTACCGGTCCCCGTGCAGAGTCAATTACTCGATGTCACGGGGCAAAAAAAGAAAAACTATAAATTTAATTGGCCCAAACTGAGCCAATTGCTCCAAGTTTCAATGAGCCGCTACACAATTTATTATGCCCAAACTGAGCCAATTGCTCCAAGATTTACCGGGCCCCCTAGGCCGAGTCAATTACTCCAGGTCCTAGTCTCTCTTGTACAGAACTGAAAATCTTATCACAGGCGACAACCGTATACCACAGACAAAAATTATTTATATATTTTCTACACTTGCTTGCTTCTCAAAAAAAAACCCTGTTTATCCCGTTCCAAACACAATGCTTTTCCTTCTGTAAACACTTGCTCATTCTTTCCTAGAATCCTGCTATTCCTGTTCCAAACTTCCTAACTACCAGTCATCTCCCTCTGAAAAAACCTGTTTTTCATGTTTTATCACTTGCCTCTAGCCCTCTGTAAACACTTGTTTTTTTTTTTTGTTTTTTTTTTCTTACTACTATTCATCTCCCCTCTTCACAACATGTAACAGGCAGTAGGCAACTAAAACGTGACGGTTCTTGCAATTAAATGACCAGCAGCGGAGATACCCTTTCTGCCGTCTTACAGATACCAAGAAAACCGGACACGGTCAGGCAATCTGCACAGGATACCCCGAAAGACACAGGTAAAGACTACAGATTATAAAAAATCAGCAGACTTACCGTGTTCTGTTAAAGAGGTGATCAGTCTCCAGATTCGGGGTACTCAGTGCATCCAGCCGTTCCACCCGCCGGTTTTACAGGGTTCAGGGCTCTCCTCTGCTGGCCCCACGTTGGGCGCCAAATATTAGGGTTGAACAATTAATAAAATGTTCAATTCTCTAGTTGCCTACTCCTGGCCTAATGGATATTGATCATGTGCACTAAAGAAATACACCAGACACAGTCAGCTGTAACTCTCCTTGATCAATGTGTGGCTCAGCTCCAAGAAGGGCTTTTATTAGTGAAAACACAATGTTATATATCTCCTGTAAGGGGGCTCGGTTAGCTCTAAAATGGGAGTGATCGGATGTATTCCATTGGTTAGTGGGTTGGGCATGAGCAAGTCCATGGGCGGATCCATGAGGTCATCAAGGTGGGTTGGTCCGTGAGGTCATCAGAGTGGGCGTCGCTGTGGGTGGATCCATGAGGTCATCAGTGTGGGCGTCGTCTTGGATACCAGACCGCATGGTCTGCTAAAACAGGAAATGGCAGCCATCTTCAGTGTCTTCATTGTTCATCTTGGATACCAGACCGCATGGCTCTGGTATAGGAGATGGCAGCCATCTTAAGTGTCTTACTTTGTCTGAGGAAAACTTATGTAAGGTTAAACAATACATGTTATGGGTTATTTCTCTCAATTACCTTATGTGTTGAGGTTAATTAAGTATTTGATCTTATGGCTCTCCTCAACAATCCTGAGTTACATCCTATATTATACTCCAGAGCTGCACTCGCTATTCTGCTGGTGCAGTCACTGTGTACATACATTACATTACTGATCCTGAGATACATCCTGTATTATACTTCAGAGCTGCACTCACTATTCTGCTGGTGCAGTCACTGTGTCATACATTACATTACTGATCCTGTACCGATCCTGAGTTACATCCTGTATTATACTCCAGAGCTGCACTTACTATTCTGCTGGTGCAGTCACTGTGTACATACATTTCATTACTGATCCTGAGTTACAGCCTGTATTATACCCCAGAGCTGCACTCACTATTCTGCTGGTGCAGTCACTGTGTACATACTGTACATTACATTACTGATCCTGAGTTACATCCTGTATTATACTCAAGAGCTGCACTCACTATTCAGCTGGTGCAGTCACTGTGTACATACATTACATTACTGATCCTGTACTGATCCTGAGTTACAGCCTGTATTATGCCCCAGAGCTGCACTCACTATTCTACTGGTGCAGTCACTGTGTACATACATTACATTACTGATCCTGAGTTACATCCTGTATTATACTCCAGAGCTGCACTCACTATTCTGCTGGTGCAGTCACTGTGTACATACATTACATTACTGATCCTGAGTTACATCCTGTATTATACCCCAGAGCTGCACTCACTATTCTGCTGGTGCAGTCACTGTGTACATACATTACATTACTGATCCTGAGTTACATCCTGTATTATACCCCAGAGCTGCACTCACTATTCTGCTAGTGCAGTCACTGTGTGCATTCATAATTCTGTAGACTTCGGAGCTGAGATCCCCCAGTATATCCCATTTGTTTAGTATTTGCACAAAGCTTGCTCTGGTTTTCTGCATTCTGGGAATTGTTGTCCTTACATTAAACACTGTACAATCATTTATTGTAGAAAAAACTACCGTAACTGCCCCCCTGCATTACACTGTAGGAATCAGGCTGAGCTGTTTCGGGGTCGCTGACTATTTCCAGATACTGCAACTGTAAATGCAGCTCTGCAGCTTTTTTTTTTATGAGCGGTCAGATTGACCTTTATTTGGATTATCTGTTTCAAATATTTGCTTGAAAAATAGACATTATGGCCCTTTCAGGTGATAAAGTATTAGGGTATGTGCTCAGGGTCAGGAATGGCTCAGGATTTTCTCAGGATTTGACGCAGGTGAAATCTGTACCAAATCTGTATCTGAGGTCACTGGCAGGTCACCTGTGTTTTTCGTTGCATGATTATTTTTGTCAATTGAAATAAATCTAATTGAACGTTGGATTTTGGGAAGTAAAAAAATGATTTGCTGTTTGCAGATATATTGGGGTATGTGCACACGGTCAGTAAACGCTGCGGGATGGACGCTGCGTACATCCACAGCGTCCAGCCCACAGCGTCCAGATGTTAAGGCCCCGTCTCACATAGCGAGATCGCTAGCGAGATCGCTGCTGAGTCACAAGTTTTGTGACGCAACAGCGACCTCAGTAGCGATCTCGCTATGTGTGACACGTACCAGCGATCAGGCCCCTGCTGTGAGATCGCTGGTCGTGTCGGAATGGCCTGGGCCGTTTTTTGATCGTTGAGGTCCCGCTGACATCGCTGAATCGGTGTGTGTGACACCGATCCAGCGATGTCTTCACTGGTAACCAGGGTAAACATCGGGTTACTAAGCGCAGGGCCGCGCTTAGTAACCCGATGTTTACCCTGGTTACCAGCGTAAATGTAAAAAAAAAAAAAACAGTACATACTCACCATCTGATGTCCGTCAGGTCCCTAGCCGTCTGCTTCCTGCTCTGACTGACTGCCGGCCGTACAGTGAGAGCACAGCACAGCGGTGACGTCACCGCTGCGCTCTGCTCTCACTGTACGGCGGCACTCAGTCAGAGCAGGAAGCAGACGGCAAGGGACCTGACGGACATCAGATGGTGAGTATGTACTGTTTGTTTTTTTTGGTAACCAGGGTAAACATCGGGTTACTAAGCGCGGCCCTGCGCTTAGTAACCCGATGTTTACCCTGGTTACCCGGGTGCTGCAGGGGGACTTCAGCATCGTTGAAGACAGTTTCAACGATGCCGAAGTCGTTCCCCTGATCGTTGGTCGCTGGAGAGAGCTGTCTGTGTGACAGCTCCCCAGTGACCACACAACGACTTACCAACGATCACGGCCAGGTCGTATCGCTGGTCGTGATCGTTGGTAAATCGCTATGTGAGACGGGGCCTTTACAGCATAATAGATGGGTTTTCAAGAAATCCCATGCCCACTATGTGTAAAAGGACGCCTCCGGCTCACCCGCAGAGATGAACATGCGGAGCGTATTTCCAGGTTGCAGCATATCTATTTACGATGGGGAGATGCTCAGTCTCCGCTTCGTAAATTGCCCATGCACTATCATTAGATGCGGTAAAACCGCATTATCTTCCTAGTCACATTTGTATTAAGTGCGGGAACGCTGCTTTCTACGCCTGTGTACTAATGTGTTTCCGCTACATAAATTGACATGCTGCAGTCTGGAAAGACGCTCCGCATGTCCGGCTCCTCAGGTGAGCCAGAGGCGTCTGTGCACGCATAGTGGGTATAGGATTTCTTGAAATCCCATTCACTATGCTGTAACATCTGGACACTGCGGGTTGGACGCTGCGGATGTACCCAGCATTTACTGACCTTGGGAACATACCCCAAAAGTGCTTTTTGCTTAAAAGCCATTGCGACGAACTGCTGCAAAGCTCTGGAGAAACAGTGCATTAGTTGTCATGATTATGAAGAGCTGCTGCTTGTTGCAAAGCTCTGGACAAATTATATTAATTCTTTGTAATCAGAGTAGAGAGAAAGCGTGTATTCAAAGTGCTTTTTGCTGGGGGGGGGTTTCTGCACGAAAAATGCAAGTGTTGGCTGGAAAAATGCTGTGAAAATTATGTGCAGAATTTTGGGGAACCTGATTGATCCATTATAACCGATAACAGAGGAGAGCAGCTGCATAATTTTAGAGAACCTGGCTTGGTCCATTGTAATAAAGCAGAGAGGAAGGCCGCTGCAGTGATACAAAGATTCTGTTGCACAGAGCACAGAGCTACTGCAAAGATCTGGAGAACCTGGTGGGCCAATAGAAATCATTCAGAGAGGAGAGCTACTGCAAAGATCTGGAGAACCTGGTGGGCCAATAGAAATCATTCAGAGAGGAGAGCTACTGCAAAGATCTGGAGAACCTGGTGGGCCGATAGAAATCTTTCAGAGAGGAGAGCGACTGCAAAGATCTAGAGAACCTGGTGAACCAATGGAAATCATTCAGAGAGGAGAGCTACTGCAAAGATCTAGAGAACCTGGTGGGCCAATAGAAATCTTTCAGAGAGGAGAGCTACTGCAAAGATCTAGAGAACCTGGTGGGCCAATTTTATTCAGAGTGGAGATCTACCATAAAGCTCTGGAAAACCTGGTGGGAAAATTGTTATCATTCAGAGAGGAGAGCTGCCGCAAAGGTCTGAAGAACCTGGTCGGGCAATTGTTACCACCAGTGAGAGCAATGAACTGCTGCAAAGGTCAAAATAATCTGGTGGGCCAATTGTAATCATTCAAAGAGGACATCTACCATAAAGTTCTGGAAAACCTGGTGGGCAGATTGTAATCATTCAGAGAGGAGAGCTGCTGCAAAGCTCTGGAGAACCTGGTGGGTAAATTGTTACCACCAGTGAGAGCAAAGAACTGTTACAAAGCTCTTGAGAATTGGGAGGATCTCCTGTAATCAATGAATTTTCTACTGGATACCACAATAATAGTAATGGAAGCTACAGGAGATATGAGCATTCAGCCGCTGGTGGAAGATTTAGCTGCTAGTCATCAGCGGCTGCAAAATCTGAAAACACCTTTGATATTTGTATTGGGTAGAACAATTCTCTCCCTGCACAGCTTGAGCATCAAACCCACACAGAACGACCCAATATGGATCTCTGTAGGTTTTATTGTGCATGTCTCGTAGTATGAGCCTCTGGTAGGTGAACCCGACATGATCAAGAGGACACAATCCTGCTTTGGGGCCTACATCTGCTCAAAAGAGCCAACTACAGATGAGCTGGATGTATAAAGGTTATCTGCCGATCAGAAATCCATGCATTGCGTGACTGGTGACACTTTGTTTATACGAAACATTTTAACGAAGTTCATATGTATCTGGTCTTAAAGAGACAGCTTTATTAAAACACCCCACCGCCAACCCTCAGCCCGTCACAGAAATCCACCAAGAGCAAATAAAGTCAAGTTTCCCCCAACGTGCAGACAGAACCGTCCCCTCCTGGTGAACCCGCGGGATGAAAAGACTTTGCGATACCATCATGTGATCTTTGACCTCCCCCCATGTTTTTGTTTCCAAATCATGTCCCGATTTGTGGAAGTTTTTTTTATTTTTTTTATTTTATCGTTCTGTTTTTTTTTTTTTCTCACCCATTGAGACGCAGGTTTCGCCTGGAGGGGAGGTGAATCTGCGTCTCGACCACAAATGAATTCTCTCTGCTCCACGGTCTTCGTTCACCTCCTGTCTTCATCCTGATTTTATTTTTTTTAACTTCCTGATCAGGGTTGTGTTGTCATAGCTGTGACCTTTAAACCTTGCGCGTCTTCTCTAGTAAAAAGAAGAAGAAAAAAAAAACTTCATTAAAACTATAAAGAAAAGTGCGGGCCAGGAAAAATAAAACAAAGGAAGAGACTGGAGTGAAGAAAGTTTCCCTGCAAGTTGTGCAGACTTGGAGTCAATCATAGTGATGGCTGTGATCCCTGTTACTTTATCGCTGTGTGTTGTGTTTTCTATGTCAGACATTTAATAGCCTTGTCCTTTCCTCTATTATATCCAGGAGTGGTTGTGGTATAGCAGCCATTTTTACATCTACGGGAGCTAACATTCTGTCTCCGGGTCACCGGGGCGTCACACACAGTATATTGCCACATGCTCTTGTGACGTTCAGTCCCCGGTTTACATCTTTACTATGTATTTCATGTATCACTGGAGCACTATCAAGTGTTATTTTTCAGCACTGTTTGGCACAGCTTCGAGTTAGGGATTCTTTCCACCCTTCAATAGAATTTGATGATTGGAACTATTTGGTGCTTGTCTTGAAAACAATGGAATGATGCGGAAATTCTTCCATATTGCAGTGACATAGGATTTAAAGAGACTACATTAACGTACAATGAGTTTGCTAATCTTCTGTTACAATTTTCTTTTTGCATACCTGAAGGTCTGCAATCAAAATCAAATGTAATGGTAGTATTAAGTAGTGAGTATGCAGTGTATGGTATCACTATGTATGTTCTGTGTGACAATTGTCATGCTGCTGCAATGCAGGTAGGTGCAGGCTCCACTAAATGGCAGTAGAGTGGAAGCAGGACTGTATCTAAGCAGAGCTGGCCTGCAGTGCAGCAGTGAGGCTACCACAAGAGGCAGCAAAATAGTCAAACAAGCCGGGTCAAATCCTAGACTGTAGCGCAGTACCAAAGGGATCAGCAAACTCACAGTCAGAGACAAGCCAGGGAGTCAGTAACGGTCAAGAGTGGATAAGCCAGAAGACAGAAGCAGGTCAGGATACAAGCCAAGTCAAAACCAGGGGGTCTGCACAATGAAGGGAAACACGGAGTCAAGACGGGAATAGGGGAAAACAGAGTCACGGGTTCAGACAGCAAATGCAGCAGGGACAAATCAGAGCAATCAGAGTCAGCTACAGCAGCACTAAGCAATAACTATAACTGACATCGCCTGCAGGAAGCAGCGGCGATAAATAGCAAACCTGAACCCAAACAGAGGCTGAGAAAGGTTAACTAGTCTTGACATGACCAGACCGGGAAAAAGGGAAAACAGGACTCAGAACCCGGTCTGGATCATGACAACAATGCTATCTATACACTGTGTTATGGATTGTGCTGTGGATTAGATAAATCAAAATCCAATACCACCGACACATGGCAGCATCTCCTCTGTGACTAGATGATTAACGGAAGAGCAAATTTTTTCTTCGTATTTTTCTCACTAGCAAAGAGGTGCTAACATATGCAAGGAAAGATAATTGCCCTTAGATTGACTAGGAGTCTCCAGACCATAACAGTAACATCACACGGCACAATGGACATGCAAGGTTTTCATGCCTTTCGTTTAATAATCTGATGTCAGTAAAATCTCAGGATATATTTATGAGCAGGGGACAATTACTTCTGTGGGTTCAACTGTCCGGATTTTCAGCCTTAGGAATCCACGGAAGCGTAATATCAACCCAGTATTAAGCCTACTTCATAGTAATATTTGGTGTGGATAAGTTGGTGACAGTATGCTCGGAAATGTGGCAGTCATATTCCACATGGAGGTTCCTGTGGGAAAATAGGACATTCATTAGAATCACTATGTATGCACTGTATGGCAGTACTATGTATGCACTGTATGGCATTACTATGTATGCACTGTATGGCAGTACTATTTATGCACTGGATGGCAGTACTATTTATGCACTGGATGGCAGTACGATTTATACATTGCATGGCATTGCTATGTATGCATTGTATGGCAGTACTAGTTATACATTGCATGGCTTTACTATGTATGCACTGTATGGCAGTACTTTTTATGCACTGCATGGGATTACTATGTATGCACTGGATGGCATTACTATTTATGCACTGTATGGCAGTACTATGTATGCACTATATGGCAATACTATTAATGCACTGCATGGCATTACTATGTATGCACTAGATGGCAGTACTATTTATGCACTGTATGGCATTACTATGTATGCACTGTATGGCAGTACTATTTATGCACTGTATGGCATTACTATGTATGCACTATATGGCAATACTATTTATACATTGCATGGCATTACTATGTATGCACTGGATGGCAGTACTATTTATGCACTGCATGGAATTACTATGTATGCACTGTATGGCAGTACTATGTATGCACTGCATGGCATTACTATGTATGCGCTGTATGGCAGTACTATGTATGCACTGCATGGCATTACTATGTATGCGCTGTATGGCAGGCCTATGAATGTGCAATATGGCCGTGCTAAGTGTGCACTATAAGGAAGTATTATGTATGCACTGTATGTCAGCACTATGCATACACTAAATAGGCAGCTATGAATGAAGTCACAGTAACACGACTGAAGAAATTTCCTTTTTACACAAAAAGCATTTTGCGAACAGATGTTACAATAAAACTTTCATCCACCCCCATCTTCCCAAGTTACCCACAGATCGGCACAATGCTCCCCTCAGCTGGATCTTGGCTCTGTCTGACATCTAGCTGTAGAAAACAAGACAGTGAAAAATTATATTCAGCATTTTCTTAAATGTAGCTGCATCTAGGAAAGAAGCTTGTTGGCAGCCGATATGGGTGTAAATGCATTTCCCACCTAGTTGTCATCCATCTGGCTTAACAATCAATCTCATGGTAATGGTAAGAACTAGAGATTTGTTTAGGATTCTCTTTCTTTCTATTACTAATTGGTGATGACTAGGGCCAGTTTTGGGCAGAGTCGGTCTCCTTCTCCCTCTGGCAGCTGAGAATGCAATCCCTATTTTAAACTGATTTAAAGTGTTTCTAGCATAAAAACACTATTTTTACTCTACTTTTTTGCTTTAATTTGCCGCCCTTACAGTTTTTGTTCATCTGTGCTGCGTGCGGTAGGCTGTGAACAGAACTCGTCTACTTCCTCTCTGGCAGCTAATCATATTATAGATCTTTTGATTTGTTTTCTTCAGGCTCTGCACAGAATCAGTCTCCTTCCCACTCTGGTAGATGAGAAAGAATCTTCTCAATTCTACAGTGAAGATATTGCTTCTACAGAAAGTAGATTACAAAATTGTGCAGCTTTATATTACAAAAAAACCCAAAAACATTTATTTGCAAAAAACGGAACATCCCTTGAAATTAACTCAAAATCAGGACAGATGAAGTCATGTAAAGCTCCTTTAAAATGATTTGGCCGGATGTACCATATGATGTGTTTTTCAGAAGCCCAGTGTTCAAAATCCAGGCCCCCGATTCCGCTGTTTTATGAGAGCTGAAATATTCTGTTTACAACCAGCGCCTATAATGTATTGTGCAGGATTGCATCTCGGATCCTATGACAACCTTGTACTGTAGGAGCTCTGCACCCGAATATAATGCAGCCACCTCGGGTATTTACATGAGCTAATCTCCTGTAAACACTTAATTAACCTTCCTGTACCTTGTGAGATGATGCAGACGAGGAAATCAAAGCCCCCAGACGACTTTGTTCTAAGCGCTCCCCCCTTAAACTTTATGGTAACCAAAGTTACAAGCTGCTAATGCTCCACTGATGCTAATTGAGTCCATTTCGAAGACTGTGACTCGCCCTATAAATGCCTCATGTGTTCAGAATGGGTCCTGTATGACCGTGATCTTCCTCGTACGTTTTTTTTGCAAAAGTTTGCACACCCCTCATCACATGACATCTTCTTTTCATTTTAAGTTAAGCCAGACCTCTGCAAGGCAAAAAAATAACATGCAAAAAAATCACTCATTTTCAATAAATCTCTATGGTTTCTTTAAATGTGCAATTATTTTTTCAAATGTATTTTTAATGTAAGAAACCATCAGCAAGCAGACTAGTTTAAGGGTTTATTTTTTATTATAATTAGGACACATAAACCATATTAAAATATGTCACTGATTCCTACAGTCACTTTAGATACATAATACAAAATAAAGATCCATCAACGGCAGCTTGTTGATGGTTTCCAACTTTTTTTTTTTATAAACATAATGAAGATATATTACAGATTTATTAGTAATAACCACCCTAAGTTAAGTTTTAAAATGTCCATGAGATCCTCAGCCCATTTAGACATATTATACAAAATATAGATCCATCAACAGCAGCTTGGTGGTAGTTTCCAATACAAAAACATGATGAAATATATATTACATGTGTGTTATTTAGACCCACGCTATGCAAATGCGACTCACAGCCTATTTAGATATATCATATAAAATATAGATCCATCAACAGCAACTTCGTGATAATTTCCAATAAAAAACATGATGACGGTATATTACAAAATATAGATCCATCAACAGCAGCTTGGTGGTAGTTTCCAATACAAAAACATGATGAACTATATATATTATGTGTGTTATTTATACCCACCCTATACAAATAGGACTCATAGTTTATTTAGATATATCATATAAAATATAGATCCATCAACAGCAGCTTGTTGATCATTTCTATTAAAATAAGCAGAAAAAAAGATATATATTACCGATGTGTTACTTGTATCCATTTTAATCTAAGTGGTAATATGTCTCGGAGACTCACGGCTCATTTTGATACATAATACAAAGACTAGATCCATTAACATCAACTTGTTGATAGTTTAAAAAAAAAAAATCAGATATATTACAGATGTGTTTCATTTACCCGTCATACCTTAGGTGTTAAGATGCCAATCAGACCAATAGCCCATTCAGATGCCCGATATTTTAATAGCAGCTTGCTGATGGTTTCCAACTTTTTTTTTTATTGTAAACATATAATGAAGATATATTACAGATGTGTTGGATTTTACAGTTCTAGTCAATAAAGCCAAAAACTACTAGGCATGTTGAATTGTTAAACTAGTAAAGTGTTTAAATACAAAAAAAAACCTAGTAAAGCAGATGCTCCAGGATTTCGCACCCACACCCAAAAATTAGGAATTTGGGGTATGACTACCCTTATCCACATATGTCAGTGCAAAAATGAAAGTTGAATTACGACACATGCAACTTTTTTACTGAAAAAAAAAAAAGTTCACATATTATTAAGTCCAAGGAATTTGTGGCTTTATTTTGGACACTCTTTTTATTGCAGAAATATGTATTTCTCCAGCGACTTAATATGGGATGTCTAAATGTTGAATCCTAACCATAAAAAAACACTCAAATATGTTTTAAATTGTTGCCACTTTGTGCGTATTGGCAGATCATGAAACATCTGAAGTTTGGAACGTCCTTTGCTCTATATTCAGGGGAACCTAAATTACCATCATTTACCCATGCAGTAATCCAGAGAGCTTTGTTCATAGAAATAAATCCCATAGGGAAGAACATATAGTTCCTGTCAATGTATAAAAGAACAAAAAGCAAGATAAAATGTTTGATTCAAAACTTATGCTCTTATGCCAACTAATTGCATATGGTGTAATACCTGCCTTTACCTGCAGATGTCAGTGTTGCATATGAAAATATTATTATTATTATTATTATTATTATTATTATTTTCAGCTCTTGATGAGTATCAAGGAATCATGGGACGTCTTGTATACTCATATGGTTTATCAATCTCTGAATGAAAGCAGCGCTTATTCACAGCAAGCAGAGATCTTAACACAATGAATGCACGCAGAAAATATATTGAAAGGTTGCAGAACTTTTTATAATAATAATAAATGTATAAAAGTGGGAAAAGCAGGCAGACAGCGGTTTTAGAACTACAACTCCCAGCATTTTGGATGCATTGAGCTTAACGCATAATCTATCTCCTTGACTTTTACTAACCGTCTAAGGAAAAACACACACAGATTGAGATGGCAAATCTTTCCTTTGTTCCTCATCAGACTTTTGTTTAGACAAGTTTCACCTCTGACCCTGGGCGCACTCTTACCCTGGGTCACTCCATGGCCTCGGGCTACTTGGAGAATCCATTCCACTTAGGTACCATGGAAACATCTCCCTCCTATCCTCCTTACTTTTCACTTACATCCCACCAAATCCCCTCCAGCCCATTCTCCACTTTGATATTTGTGGCTTCAAATTCCTTTCCTTGTTGAGTGAAAGTTTCTTGGATCTTGATGTCAGTAATTGCATTAGGAACGATGAAGACGAGAAAGGAGGAAGAACTCAGGCGGGAGCTGGAGAAGAGGCCGAGGAGGTCGGAGCAGAGTGAGGAGTCACGTTCAGGACCTATAAAATGGATCGAATTCTACAACTGCAACATTATTCTTTTAGATTGTAAGCTCCCTGACCAGTTTCCTTCATTTTACTCTTTGTGCTAAAACATAAAATAAGTTTTGGGGAGAGCAATGAAAAACCAAAGTGTTACAAACTGAGTCAAAATAAACCCTATCATGTCGTAATAGAGGAGAGATGAATATACTAATGCTTAAAGAAGATGTGTCGCCTGGTCAAAAGTGGCTAGTTTTTTGTCGTCTTTTATTCCCTCTATTCTCCTGTGTATGTTTTTTTTTAAATCTGCCATACGGATTCAGAGATATGGTCCCTTTATTTAGTGCTCATTTTTATAGTCCTACCATGGGGGCGTGGCTCACAATGCAGAAGAGCCTAAAGGCACGCCCTAGAGGATCCTGTGAGCCACGCCCCCATGTAAAGACCATGAAGTCAGCAGTAAATAAAAAGTCCCATATCTCTAGAACCATATGGTGGCTTAAAAAAATAAAACAAAAAATGAAATACTCCATGGAACAACAGGAATAAAATAACAGCAAAAACTATCCACTTAGGACCTGGTGTCTGGTCTTTTTTAAAGTGATTGCCCCATTAGGATCCGATAGGACTCTGCTTAATATCCAGAGAAGAGAACAACTGCAAACAGTAGCTCCAGTCCTAGAGGACTGAAGACATTCGAGTATTACATCATCAGCCATTCATTTAAATGAACAGCATGTAATTCTACATTTTTACTGTATGGGTCACTATAGAAAAACTATACATCTGCCTCAGGTTTCTCTGAGTGTTTATATCTGATCATTGGGCTGATCAGTTGATCGGCTGCAGGTCCTTGATTAGGAAAGGGGTTTCCTAACTGGAACCCCTTAATTTGTCAATCAGGAGTTAAAAAAAAGCCGTAATGGCCATCACTCATCACTTTTTATGCTTCTCATTAATTTTCATGCTACATTTTGGATGAAGTGGATATGGGAAGTTGCCAGTTCATTACAGTTTAACTAGAATTACAATACAATTTGTGAAAATGAAGAAATTGGTGATTTTATTGATTTTATTTTACACTGATAAAAAAATTACCTAATTGGGAAATGCCCAACTTGCCCTTAAATGTCCATTTGGCTGGTTCAGAATTTTAGATTGGTGGTTCTTTATTTATTTTTAGGTTTTCATCATTTCAAAATCCAACCAATGAAACTTGGTGGATTATGTAATTTCTTGTTATGTTCATATTCACATAATCTTTAGTTACTCCCCACTGATACTAAGTGATTCATCTGCTTACTATGTAATTGGCTCCAGCCAGTTGTGTTTACATCTGTTATTAGATTGTGATCCCCACTGTGAAATGATGTGAGTAGACTAAAATAAGAAAGCTTAAGTAAATTAGGTACCACTATGGGTACATTTATCACCCCAAAACAGTAAACAAAACTATTGTGCCATTGAAGACTGGTGAGTTTCTCCCTCCCCAACATAGTATTATACACAACTGCTTTGTTCCTTGCGTTGGTAGGCCATATACAAAATCAAATATCAAAATTGGATAATACACTTACAACTACTGCATATTAAACCTTTTAATCTAGGTTTTGAAGTTTTTAGCTTTCCACACTTTTACATCCCTTTTAGATCCCTATTATTTTCCAACATTCCATCATCTGCGAAGAGGAAGAGTGTTCTGTTGGTTGCTACTGGTTATTGAAGGTAAATAGGGCTATTTTAAGTCATGTTTCGCTACCAGTTATCCCATTGATTTGTATGTAAAAAAAAACCCTGATACAAATGTATCTCTTGACATTTCCATCCATTGCTTTTTTACATTGGCTGTCAATAGGACCATAAATGAGTCAGATCCCACTGAGAAGGTCAAGTGAGGTTTTTCTACTTTCCTTTGACAAGTGGGTGAAATGTAGGTGTCATGGTAACTTTCCAGACTTCTCACTAAATGTGAAGGTTTCCTTAACCCTTGATTGCTTAGTACAGTCATTATTGGAAGCATTTATTGCTGGGGGCTTGCAGAGGTTACAATAACCAGTTAGGATCAGAGCTGCTTTGCAGGACCTCTGAAAGCCGATGCTGTTCCTCTCTGGCTTTCCTAAACGACTTGTCTTCAGAACATTTAGCTAATTAACTGAGACGGGGAACAATTAGCTGTTACATAATAGCCCCGATGATGTTGTCCCAATGAATGGAACAAATTAAAGTTTTCACCTGTGGCTACAAAAGCATTTCTGCAACACAAACCAGCCACAGCTTCACCCTCTGCTGGACCTTTTGACAATAGATAAGAGACTATTTCCTTGTTAACTTGAGACTTCGCAAGTACAGACACCAGGGGTCAATGTCTGAACATCATTTATAATATCCATGGTGGGGCAAAGCCTATTTTAAGGCATGTTCCCCCTTTAGAAAAAAAATCTAAGTTTTCCTCTTCTGCAAATTAAGTTGTACGGGAAAGCAAAATTACATCCAAAAGGGAAATCGTAACGATTTCTCCCCTCTAGGTACAAGTCAGTCAGATGTTTTACTTAATTTTATTATATATGTCATATTTATGGAACCATTTTCACATGTGGCGCAACATGGAATTAATGATGCTCCATAAATATAAAAATAATACATAGTCTTGCAATGTTCTGTCCTCTACTACATGTCTTGGATTGATAAATTCAGGAAACTGGGAAAGCTAGGTAAGAACTCTTGCATGAGCTATAGTATTGGGCACATTAGACCTCACTCAGCTTTTTTAGACAAAGATTTAACTGAAATATTGTTAAATTGATGGCGACTCAAAAAGTTAGATCTATAGTTGACTCAAACTTTGACAGCATTTCTTTTAATTTAATATTATGCAGCGCATGGTACAAGAGATTCCTACAATTGCTTTCAATAATAATTGCATAGATAGGGAGTTAAAGGGAATCTGTCAGAAGGAGGAACCCCCTCAAAGCCATCTATATGGGCATGCAGGCCATAGAAAGTTAAATAAAATGATTCCTTGATATTTGCGATATGATGTCTTATTCCAGAGAAATCCACATTTTTCTTTATATGTAATTGAGTTATTAAGATCTATGGGTTGAACATAGATCTCCCCGAGAATCTGGCTCTAGAGCTTATTTTAAAGGAATGGGGCATTTCCAGTATGAGAAATGTAGATCAGAAGAGCAGACTGTCAGTCATTACATGTCTCACGCTGGTAACATCCTCTTTCATTTAAAATAAGCTCTGGAGGCAGATTCTCGGGGAGATCTATGTCCCGCCCATAGACCATAGAAAGTTAAATCAAATGATTCCTTGATATCTGTGATCTGATGTCTTATGCCAGAGAAATCCGTATTTTTCTTTATATTTAATTGCGCTGTTAAGATCTATGGGTTGGACAAAGATCTCCCCGAGAATCTGCCTCCAGAGCTTATTTTAAATGAATGGGGCATTTCCAGTATGAGAAATGTAGATCAGAAGAGTAGACTGTCAGTCATTACATGTCTCACACTGATAACATCCTCTTTTATTTAAAATAAGCTCTGGAGGCAGATTCTTGAGGAGATCTATGTCCCGCCCATAGACCTTAACAGCTCATCTACATATTAATAAAAATGTAGATTTCTCTGGAATAAGTCATCAGATCGCCGATGTTAGGTATCCTATTCTTCAGCGTCCTATGACCTACATGCCCATATAGACATCTGAGAAGGGTTGATGCTACTGACAGATGCCTTTTAAGTGCTAAAATTCTGCTGGCCTGCAGCCACCACTAGGGGGAGCTTACGGCATACTGTATGTAAATTGAACTAAAATGAGTTATGCAGTTACTTAAAAAATTGACAACAAGCTGAGATCTTACAAATGGTGTGGAATTTAAACATAGAGGATATTAGAAAGTTGCGGAACCTTTCATTACATAGCTAGTGATTGATTTACCCAAGGCTGGATGACCGAGAATATGGCAGTGGTACCCAGCTCATCCTATCACTACAAAGTGCGCTCCATTGGTGGTATTGTAAGCAGAGCCTAAACGTTACGAAACCAGTGAGTAATATTCTCTGCTGACTGCAATGGTAATAATGTTCCAAGAGTAATTAGCCCCATACCCCGATCCAGACCATCCCCTGCTGTGCAAATGCTGCCAGTATACAGAAGTGGATATCAATGAGGAGATCCAGCGTCGCAAGGCACGGACGTCAGGTCATACTCTACACCGATATCTGCCAACACTGGAAAGCCAGTGACATATAGCAGTGCATCACTCCGCAGGAACTCTGCTACCTCGGGAAATCAGCCTCTTCTACCATAAGGATGCTGGGAATTGTTTATAGACTTTATCTCATCTTAAAGGCATGTGCTGGAAAGGGGCAACTGTGCGCTGATGACATCGAATGAACAGAATCCCTATATATTATATCATCTCTCGTATATACACTGCTCAAAAAAAATAAAGGGAACACAAACAACAGAATCTAACTCCAAGTAAACCAAACTTCTGTAAAATCAAACTGTCCCCCTAGAACGCATATTGGGGGCCTTTTAGGCCCCCATGCTTACATTTTTTCTATTATCTGCAAAATTACTTTAGTTAGAATTTTGAAACTCCAGGTATTCCACAAGTATGTCGTTGTTGATAATATCCAGTTATTCATATAATTTTTTTCATAGGCATTATGGTGTAACAATGATTGTTTGGTGAAAACTTCATCTGCACGAATTGGGGGCCTTTTAGGCCCCCGCTATTTTTATCATGTTCTCAGTAGTGTTTGTGTCTCAAGTTACTTTATTTGTACTCAGTAATGCTGGTGGAGGGGCCAGGGTGTGGATAATAACATGTGAGGATGTCATGTGATTTTTGGAGGGAGTGATAAGGCCATGACATCACCTCAGGTCCTTCGGAGCACAGTAATGAGCTGTCTGGGGTCTGAAATAGTGGAATCTGGGATCTGGGGTCTGAAATAGTCAAAACTCTTGCTGTTCCAATATTCAATTCAGGTAGAAACATTACCATGGACAATTATTTCACCAATGTTGAACTAGGCAATTTTCTGCTTTGCAAAAGCTATTACACTTGTTGGTACTATGAAGCAAAACAGACGAGAAATTCCAGCAGTACTCAAACACAATCGTCACCGAGCACTTTATGAGAGTGTCTTTGGATTCAATAACAAAGCGACTTTGGTATCTTACAAGGCGAAGAAGGAGAAATCTGTAATTTTACTCAGTACCATGATTGCAGTGTTGACAGCAATGACAAAAAATTGAAACCAGAAATCATCCTGCATTACAATACAACAAAAGGAGGTGTAGATAAAATGGATGAGATGGTGGGAGAATATTCGTGTAAGAGGCAAACAAAACGATGGCCTGTAGTACTATTTTCAAATATGCTTGATGTAGCAGCCCTAAATTCATTCATTATTTATACAGAAACTCATCCGGAATTTCATGCACAGAGGAAGGACAGGAGACGCATATTCTTGAAGGACCTTTGTCATGAACTTGTAATGCCTCACATGATAGAGCGAAGCGACTTGAAATGCTTGTGCATTACCCCAGAGTCCTGGTCGTTGCAGTACTGTCGCTCCGCCACTAAGGGGAGTGATGGTACGTCTGATGGCACTTAAGGAGTTCACCTGACCAGGTATCACAGTCACACATTACACTTCACACTCTGGCCACCAGGGGGAGCAAAGGGTTCTATGTATTAGGCCACTCCTCACAATCTGGTAAAACTGGGGGCTGGATAGGAAGTTAGAGAGAAGCTGACTGGGTTTTGCCCAGGTAACACCTTGTGAGAGAAGAGCGTTGTTTGGGAAGATCCAGGGGGGTCCCCCTCAGGGATGGGATCCTGGCAGAGGCCTAGCGAACAGGACAGATCGTTACGGAGCCGCGCCTGCACCTGCGCCTGCACTTCATTGCGGCGGCATCCTAAGAAAGGACACGAAGTGAAGTATATTGTGGAGAAGTGAGAAACGAGATCACAGCACAAAGGCGATAGAACCAGTAGGAGTCGTGCCCCTAAGATCGTGGCAACATCCTACTGAGGCACGTAGCCCGTGGCCGGAACGCCGAGGAAGTATTGGGCTCCACGCATTACTTCAAACCAACGGCAGGGCAGTTAATTATAGGTTGGCTTCCTCACCTAAATCACCTAATGAAGACAACGGAGGCAATTGTGGGAGAGGGGCGTCTCTAGGGTCCCTATAAAATAACTCCAGGCCTACCCCGTCATACGGGTGCGTCCTATCCATATCATCTGGGGGACGGAGAGAGAGAACATCAGAAACATACACGACAGTTGTGAGGACTATCCCGTGGTGCTCAGCAGGGAAGTACTACAACACTCAGGCGCTAGTAGGTAGGCACTGATTTCCACCTGTAAAGGGAACTCTGGATGTGCCTTCAGACCGGCCGGTCTCAGGCAGCACTGTCAGCAGTGCTCTGGATTGCGGATGCCGAAGCCTTCAGTAAAGAGGTAAAGAGACTGCAACCCTGTGTCCTCGTTATTTACTGCAACCTACACCACCACCTACACCTTTTATTGGGCGCCCCTTAGCAGGACCACGGACCGGGTCAGGCCACCGTGACATCTTCAGAACCGATAGACCCGGTACCGAGTACCCCGCTGTCCTGCGTCTGGGGGCCGCTCCAACTTGGCTTCACGAACAGGATCTACTTAAGCCTGAAGAATCAGGTCATGTGTGCCTTGGAACTGTGATGTATTGCAAAGACAGTGTATTGCCACTTGCCGCCAAAAGTTCCCGCCAAAACGCGGAGCGCAGGAGAAGAAGAAGGGCGTGGAATTTGTGGGCATTAACAAGCTGAAGAGCGCGAAGAACAATGGCCGCCCAGTCTAAGTATTTCTGAATCCTGAGGACGTGTCCGTCAGCAGCCGAGGTCCGCCTCCTAATCCTCTTTGGAGGGTGCAGACCATGGAGACGGGGCCGCCCCCGAAAAAGAGCGCGGGAAGAAGACCCAGAAGAGGGGACGGATATGGCGACTTCCAGACTGCCGCGTGGGACATCCCGGCCCGGCGCAGGGCCGCGTCACCAGGAGCGAGCCCGGATCCACCGTCACTGCAGGGATTGACTGTCGCAGAGCTGCCTCCGGTCTGGCCCAGCCGCCAGTCGCCAGATGACTGGGTGGCCGCGGCCAAAGCCCGGCAGCTGGCGCGCTGCCGAGAAGCCAACGCTCATGTGAGTTCTCGGCTTGCCCACTCTGCGGAGATCTGCCTGTCCCCTGCGTTCCCCTCTTCACCAGTTCCGACCGCAGAGGACCCACGGACCCCACCACCGGGTCGTGAGCCGCGGGAGCGGGACCTAAGGATCCTGCCATGGACGGAACACCGGTGGCGCCTGGTGGCTGCGTGGAGGAAGGAGAGAGAGAGGGAGACCCGACCCACGGTCGTGATTGACCTGAAAGACGAGGTAGACGATCCTCCGCCGAAGTGGGGTGTCGTGATAACCTTCAACTCCCAGGAAGGAAGGGGAGTCATCCAGGAGATTGGAGAGCCGCTGAAGGTACACGTCACCCAGAGCGAAGTAGAGCCCTGCTACGGGGAGATCGATGCCGACCGCGACTTGCAGCCCGGGGATGCCGTGGTCTACACCCGGTGGCAGAGGGGGACTGGTTGGAGAGCCCAGGATGTCCAGCGGTGCGCAGCTCTCCTGACTGCAACTGAGGCCCCAGAAACCGGACCTGTTGTAGACCAGATGACTGCAACCTCCCCTACAGATCACCAGGCTGCCCCAACCCAGAGCGTGACCTTGGGGTCCACCCGTCCTCGGCTGAGAGGGGTGGTATGCGAGGTAAAGCCGTTACAGTCGCTAGACTAAGACTCCGAACCGGAACAACTGTAAATAGTTAACTGTTTGTTTGTCTGCTGTTTTGCTGCTTTCAACCCGGCCAGGGTTAGTTTAGAAGGGATTCCTTTGTTTACCCGGGATCCCTATTGTTTTTATTTTGCACCAAGTTCATCATTGTTTGAAAAGACTGCCGAATCATGGACGGTGAATGGTTCACAAACTGTTGTATATAGTTCGCACCTTCTTAAAGGTG
Organism: Ranitomeya variabilis; assembly: GCF_051348905.1. Taxonomy (NCBI): domain Eukaryota; kingdom Metazoa; phylum Chordata; class Amphibia; order Anura; family Dendrobatidae; genus Ranitomeya; species Ranitomeya variabilis. The sequence goes on along the minus strand of NC_135233.1, from coordinate 439,918,943 downwards.
CCCTCTACTGGTTTTACAAAGGAAAAGAGCTTTTTGAAGAGACTGTTCCTGGATACAGCGCAGAAGCTCTTGTTTATTGCGGACTTAAGAGTTAACTTAAGAGTTGCACTACCCCAAAGAGACTTGAGATGTCCCTCTTAAAGGGGATGTTTACTGTTAAACTTAGCCAAAATATAACGTTACGTAGGAATAGTATGTAGTTGGTTAAACAGTAATAATGTTTTGCATAGTAGTAGTATGTAGATAGAGAGATAGTGATAAAGAATTGAAATGTTGATGATGACATGTGAATACAAATTGAAGTTAAAGTGATTATCGGGACTAATGAGAGAGAGCCAAAGGAAAGATGCAGTAAACCCGTGGGGGTAGACAAGAGAGTCCTGCATAGGAGAAAGAGAGCTCAGGAAAAATGTTGATTTGCACTTTTAGTTTTGCAGTATGCCTTTAGTGGGTTTCTGCCTTACGCCCTTAAAGGAGAAGTTAAATTATTGTTCAGAATTTGCACTTAGTAGATAGAATGCCCGGCTGGGTAATAATGGTTATTTATAGTCAGTAATTTAATAAGTGTTATTTAAAATCTTAAGCACTATGTAAATATGTTTTTGTTTGTAACGTTCAAGTGTCCTCACCTCCCATAAAGGGAAGCACTGTTAAATTTACTTGTTTATTGCATTTCAAAATTTTGCATGTCTTTTGCTAACATGTATTGTTGTTCTTCCTTCCCAGTCCGGGAGTACTGGATTTAGCTGGGGGGAGTGCAGCGCCCCAGAGTCCTGGTCGTTGCAGTACTGTTGCTCCGCCACTAAGGGGATGGTACGTCTGATGGCACTTAAGGAGTCCACCTGACCAGATATCACAGTCACACATTACACTTCACACTCTGGCCACCAGGGGGAGCAAAGGGTTCTATGTATTAGGCCACTCCTCACAATCTGGTAAAACTGGGGGCTGGATAGGAAGTTAGAGAGAAGCTGACTGGGTTTTGCCCAGGTAACACCTTGTGAGAGAAGAGCGTTGTTTGGGAAGATCCAGGGGGGTAACTGTCAGGGGTGGGATCCTGGCAGAGGCCTAGCGAACAGGACAGATTGTTACGGAGCCGCGCCTGCACTTCATTGCGGCGGCATCCTCAGAAAGGACACGAAGTGAAGTATATTGTGGAGAAATGAGAAACGAGATCACAGCACAAAGGCGATAGAACCAGTAGGAGTCGTGCCCCTAAGATCGTGGCAACATCCTACTGAGGCGCGTAGCCAGTGGCCGGAACACCGAGGAAGTATTGGGCTCCACACATTACTTCAAACCAACGGCAGGGCAGTTAATTATAGGTTGGCTGCCTCACCTAAATCACCTAATGAAGACAATGGAGGCAATTGTGGGAGAGGGGCATCTCTAGGGTCCCTATAAAATAACTCCAGGCCTACCCCGTCATACGGGTGCGTCCTATCCATATCATCTGGGGGACGGAGAGAAAGAACATCAGAAACATACACGACAGTTGTGAGGACTATCCCGTGGTGCTCAGCAGGGAAGTACTACAACACCCAGGCGCTAGTAGGTATGCACTGATTTCCACCTGTAAAGGGAACTCTGGATGTACCTTCGGACCGGCCGGTCTCAGCCAGCCCTGTTAGCAGTGCTCTGGATTGCGGATGCTGAAGCCTTCAGTAAAGAAGTAAAGAGACTGCAACCCTGTGTCCTCGTTATTTACTTCAACCTACACCACCACCTACACCTTTTATTGAAAGCCCCTTAGCAGGACCACGGACCGGGTCAGGCCACCGTGACATCTTCAGAACCGTTAGACACGGTACCGAGTACCCCGCCGTCCTGCGTCTGGGGGCCGCTCCACTTGCCAAAGCAAACTAAAGAAGCAATGAAACGGTGTGGCGTACAGTTTCAGATTATTCCAGAGCCAGGAGAAAGAAAACGAAAGCGTTGTTTCATGTGTCCAAGAAACATAGAGAGGAAAACTGAGCGATATTGTTCCACTTGTAAGGAAACTGTTTGCAAAGAACACACTTCTGAAAAAATAACATGTCAGAATTGTTTGGAAGACTAATATAATATAATAGAAAAGAAAGTTAGACTAAAATGTAGCTGCAGCTAGTTTGCTATAGATTTCTATGCGTTTTTGTGTGTTTTCATGTCTTTGTGTGAAATTTGGGAAAAAAAAGATTTTTTGGTGTTTTCTGTGAAAAATTATAATTAAAATTTTGTCCACTATTCATATTTTATTGAGCAATTTTGAAATAAACTCGTGAAAGTTATTTAAGTGTGTTTTTCTACATTCTGTGCATGGGGGCCTAAAAGGCCCCCAATATGTTAATATGTATATTTTTAACATCATGCGTTCTAGGGTTAAGAAGCAACACTGATCGACAATCAATTTCACATGCTGTTGTGCAAATGGAATAGACAACAGATGGAAATTATTGGCAATTATCAAGACACCCTCAATAAACGAGTGGTTCTACAGGTGGGGACCACAGACCACATCTCAGCACCAATGCTTTCTGGCTGATATTTTGGTCACTTTTGAATGTGGCTTGTGCTTTCACACTCGTAGTAGCATGAGACAGACTCTACAACCCACACAAGTGACTCAGGTAGTGCAGCTCATCCAGGATGGCACATCAATGCGAGCTGTGGCAAGGTTTGCTGTGTCTGTCAACGTAGTGTCCAGAGGCTGGAGGCGCTACCAGTAGACAGGTCAGTACACCAGATGTGGAGGGGGCCGTAGGAGGGCAACAACTCAGCAGCAGGACCGCTACCTCCGCCTTTGTGCAAAGAGGAACAGGAGGAGCACTGCCAGAGCCCTGCAAAATGACCTCCAGCAGGCCACAAATGTGCATGTGTCTGCACAAACAGTTAGAAACCGACTCCATGAGGATGGTCTGAGTGCCCGTCGTCCACAGATGGGGGTTGCGCTCACAGCCCAACACCGTGCAGGATGCTTGGCATTTGCCACAGAACACCGGGATTGGCAAATTCGCCACTGGCGCCCTGTGCTCTTCACATATGAAAGCAGGTTCACACTGAGCACATGTGACAGACATGACAGAGTCTGGAGATGCCGTGGAGAGCAATCTGCTGCCTGCAACATCCTTCAGCATGACCGGTTTGGCAGTGGGTCAGTAATGGTGTGGGGTGGCATTTCTTTGTAGGGCCACACAACCATCTATGTGCTCGCCAGAGGTGGCCTGACTGCCATTAGGTACCGAGATGAGATCCTCAGACCTCTTGTGAGACCATATGCTGTTGCGGTTGGCCCTGGGTTCCCCCTAATGCAGGACAATGCCAGACCTCATGTGGCTGGAGTGTGTCAGCAGTTCCTGCAAGATGAAGGCATTGAAGCTATGGACTGGCCCGCCCGTTACCCAGACCTGAATCCGATAGAACACATCTGGGACATCATGTCTCGCACCATCCACCAACGTCACGTTTCACCACAGACTGTCCAGGAGTTGGCGGATGCTTTAGTCCAGGTCTGGGAGGAGATCCCTCAGGAGACCATCCGCCGCCTCATCAGGAGCATGCCCAGGTGTTGTAGGGAGGTCATACAGGCACGTGGAGGCCACACACACTACTGAGCATCTTTTCCTTGGCTTGAGGCATTTCCACTGAAGTTGTATCAGCCTGTAATTTGAATTAATATTCCATGGGATATTAATTTTGATTTACATTGATCATTTTTATGTTCTATTGTTCTCAACACATTTCACTATATAATGAATAAAGATTTACAGCTGAAATATTTCATTCAATGATATCTAGGATGTGGGATTTTAGTATTCCCTTTATTTTTTTGAGCAGTGTATTATAATGCTGAAAGCAGTATTATAGTAGTTATATTCTTGTGTGTATAGGGACAGTTTTATAGTATTTACAGTATATTCTTGTACATAGGAGCAGTATTATAGTAGTTATATTCTTGTACATAGGAGCAGTATTATAGTAGTTATATTCTTGTGTGTATAGGGGCAGTATTATAGTAGTTACAGTATATTCTTGTGCATAGGAGCAGTATTATAGTAGTTATATTCTTGTACATAGGAGCAGTATTATAGTAGTTATATTCTTGTACATAGGAGCAGTATTATAGTAGTTATATTCTTGTACATAGGAGCAATATTATAGTAGTTATATTCTTGTACATAGGGGCAGTATTATAGTAGTTATATTCTTGTACATAGGAGCAGTATTATAGTAGTTATATTCTTGTACATAGGGGCAGTATTATAGTAGTTATACTGTTGTATATAGGAGGTAGTATTATAATAGTTATATTCTTGTACATAGGGGCAGTATTATAGTAGTTATATTCTTGTACATAGGGACAGTATGATAGTAGTTATATTCTTGTACATATGGGCAGCATTATAGTAGTTAAATTATATTCTTGTACATAGGAGCAGTATTATAGTAGTTATATTCTTGTACATAGAGTTCAGTATTATAGTAGTTATATTATTGTGTGTATAGGAGCAGTATTATAGTAGTTACAGTATATTCTTGTACATAGGGGCAGTATTATAGTACTTATATTCTTGTACATAGAGCTCAGTATTATAGTAGTTATATTATTGTGTGTATAGGAGCATTATTATAGTAGCTACAGTATATTCTTGTATATAGGAGCAGTATTATAGTAGTTATATTCTTGTACATAGGGGCAGTATTATAGCAGTTATATTCTTGTACATAGGAGCAGTATTATAGTAGTTATATTCTTGTACATAGGAGCAGTATTATAGCAGTTATATTCTTGTACATAGGGGCAGTATTATAGTAGTTATACTCTTGTACATAGGAGCAGTATTATAGTAGTTATATTCTTGTACATAGGGGCAGTATTATAGTAGTTATATTCTTGTACATAGGGGCAGTATTATAGTAGTTATATTCTTGCACATAGGGGCAGTGTTATAGTAGTTATAGTCTTGTGCATAGGAGCAGTATTATAGTAGTTATATTCTTGTATATAGGGGCAGTATTATAGTAGTTATTCTTGTGCATAGGGGCAGTATTATAGTAGTTATAGTGTTGTACATAGGAGCAGTATGATAGTAGTTATATTCTTGTATATAGGGGCAGTATTATAGCAGTTATATTCTTGTACATAGTGGCAGTATTATAGTAGTTATAGTCTTGTACATAGGAGCAGTATTATAGTAGTTATAATCTTGTACATAGGGGCAGTATTACAATTGTTATATTCTTGTACATAGGGAGTAGTATTATAGTAGTTATATTCTTGTACATAGGGGCAGTATTACAGTAGTTATATTCTTGTACATAGGGGGCAGTATTATAGTAGTTATATTCTTGTACATAGGAGCAGTATTATAGTAGTTATATTCTTGTACATAGGGGCAGTATTATAGTAGTAATATTCTTGTACATTGGAGCAGTATTATAGTAGTTATATTCTTGTACATGGGAGCAGTATTATAGTAGTTATATTCTTGTACATGGGAGCAGTATTATAGTAGTTATATTCTTGTACATGGGAGCAGTATTATAGTAGTTATATTCTTGTACATTAAGGCAGTATTATAGTAGTAATATTCTTGTACATTGGAGCAGTATTATAGTAGTTATATTCTTGTACATGGGAGCAGTATTATAGTAGTTATATTCTTGTACATAGGGGCAGTATTATAGTAGTAATATTCTTGTACATGGGAGCAGTATTATAGTAGTTATATTCTTGTACATAGAGGGCAGTATTATAGTAGTTATATTCTTGTACATAGGAGCAGTATTATAGTAGTTACATTCTTGCATATAGGGGCAGTATGATGGAGCGCCCCCACGTGTAAGGACAATGGGATACTTGGTACCGGGTCTATCTCTCTCGGTTCTGGGGATGTCACGGTGGCCCGACCCAGTCTGTGGCCCTTCTGAGGGGCGTCCACTTAAAGGGGTAGTTGTTTCTACGGTGTTCGTGACGCCACCTGTGGTATTCGGTCAGGATGACCGATGCTGCTAGGTGTCCGTTGGGGTGATGGAATGGCAGCTAGATGGTGTACCTTCCCACAGGTGAAGTATGTCCCCAGGGCTTCCCAGATGTGTAGGTGGTGATGGTGGACGTCGTAAGGCGCGGTGAATAATGAGGACACAAAGGTTGCAGTCTCTTTACCTTTTTACTGAAGAATTCGGAGTCCACAATCCACAGTACTGTTCACAGGGCAGGCTGAGTCTGGCCAGTCCGAAGGCACATCCAGAGTTCCCTTATCCAGGTGGAAATCAGTAGCCTTCCTACTAGCGCCTGTGTATTGTAGTATCTCCCTGCTGAGCACCACGGGATAGTCCTCACAACTTTCGTGGATGTTTCTGATGTTCTCTCTCTCTCTGTCCCCCCAGATGATATGGATAGGACGACCCGTATGACGGGGTAGGCCTGGAGCTATTTTATAGGGACCCTAGAGACGCCCCTCTCCCACAATTTGCCTCCGTGTCTTCATAGGTATTAAGGTCGGGCAGCCGACTTGAAATCAACTGTCCTGCCGGTCTCTGAAGTAATGCGTAGAGCTTATTACTCCCTCGGTGTCCCGGCCACCGGCTACGCGCCTCAGAAGGAGGCTGCCGATCTTGGGGCAGGACTCCTCCCGGTATTATCTCCTTGTGCTGTGACTTCGTTTCTCATTCTCCACAATATACTTCGCTTCGTGTCCTTTCTTAGGATGCTGCCGCAATGAAGTGCAGGCACAGCTCCGTAACGATCTATCTCGTGCTTGGCCTCTGTCAGGATCCCACACCTGACAGGGACCCTCTGTCTGCAGCTCAGATGTTCCTCCTTCTCCCCCTGTCTGCCTGACAGGTCCTCTCTGGGTCTAACCCAGGCAGCTTTTCACTCTCTTCCTATCCAACCCACCAGTTTTACCCGTGTGTGAGGAGTGGCCTAGTAAATAGAACCTTTGCTCCCCCTGGTGGACTGGAGTGTGAAGTGTAGTGTGTGACTGTGATACCTGGTCAGGTGAACTCCTTTAGTACCATCAGACGTAACATCACTCCCCCTGGTGGAAGAGCGACATTACTGCAACGACCAGGACTCTGGGGCGCTGCAATTATAATAGTATTTTTATACATAGTTTAGCCATCTTACATATAATGTGTAGGCACCTGTAGAAGATTACATTTTAAACTCTGCACTCCCCGATTGAGTCCCATTATCTCCATATTACATTCTAAAAACTTTTTAAAAGTTAGTGTCTCTTTAAATTTGTTTTGCTTATATAATGAGAGGATGGGGTGAATATTAAGTCACTTAAAACGTTTCCCCACACTATATCAACCAAATTTATGCTCCTCCCGCCCGTCACGATTTTTCATTTAAGCCCACTTATAAAAGAGTTCTATGTAATGTTTTGGGAGAAACAAATATCTGAGTGACACGGGGTAACATTTCAGGTACAATGATAGCATCAGAGTGATAAAGATTGGCCTCAGATTCTTGAAGCTTGCAGCGTCCAATTAATGCTAATGAAATTAGTGTCTGCTTTAGAGGCTTCCTTTATGTCGGGAGATCAGATGTATCAGTCACATGGCTCCTCGGCTCGCTGTTCGCTCTTCTTCTCACCCTCATTCAGCGTTTGATCTTTTAGGGCACAACAACGTTTTTTTCTTTGCTTGCTAATAGATTGATTTAATATTGCTGCTTGCATCACATTAGTATGATTTCTAATGGCATGTTGGAGGGAGATACAAACCCCGCGACCTGGTCTCCGATCCTCGCTCTCATCTCCACAGCTGACTTCATTTCTTGGATAAACTTCTTTATTCAATTTATTTTCCCAATCTTGGGCCAAATGTAATAATGTTTTCATCTGACTGTCCGACATCAGGGCCAATTACATTGCTGGACATTTTGCAAAAACATTATTTAGGGGAAATATCCTGTAAAATCCCCCTAAAAAAATCAGGAAAACATAGACGTTTTTAGGATTGCCCTTTTATCTAATTTTATTTTTTAAATTTACATTGAAAATTAATCAATGCCGCAATTTTGCCATCTGTGGTATAGGTGAGGATTTCACCATGGATTTGCAATGCATAGGGTGAATTGTACATCAATTCAACAGAATCTGCTGCATTTTTTGCTGATGATTTTTTGCTATGTAAATTCTGCAATGGCTAAATCCTTTGTGGATATACTCTTATATGAGACCAAATTGGTTGGTCACCGTTAGAGTAAGTTCATACACAGTGGATATTTTCGCCCCAATCCTGCAGCAAATCCCTTGCAAAATCTGCTGCATTTTTTGCTGATGATTTATTGCTACGTAAATTCTGCAATGGCTAAATCTTTTGTGGATATACCTTTATATGAGGCCAATTTGGTTGGTCATCATTTAGAGTAAGTCCATACACAGTGGATATTTTCGCCCAATCCTGCAACAAATCCTTACCAAAATCTGCACGTGCTACATATGGGATTTGGTTGCAGATTTTAAAGTGAGTTTAGCAAAGATTTCACCCCTTTTTCATCTAAAGTGGTGATATCCATAGTGAAATTCCATAAAAGAAAGTGCAATTTTCCAGATTTAAAATTCCTCAAGACAGGCCAATTTCCACGCAGAAAAAAATTAGAATGAGATTCATAAAATCAAATCAACTCGGTTGGTTTTATAATCTGCTGCTGATTTTACCTATGAGAATCTGCTAGTAAAAACATAAATTCCGTCATATGTGGGCTTTCAGGAACCCGGGAAAAAGGAACTAGGGTTTAAGGGTTTAAAGATGTTCACATCCAGTTTGCTTGGAAACAGATTTAACTAAGAAAAATTCTAAATGTATGTATTTTTATCATTTTTTTTCTTTTTGTTTTCAGTTTAGAAGATAATTCTGTTTGATAAATGATTTCTCATTAAGCAAAAAGAACAGGATTAATGGAAAACTATTTTTTTATCATTGCTTACATAAATAACATATATCTAATATCAAACATTGAAAAGTTTCACCAACTTCTAATACACATTATTAACGTTACTGCTAGTGAATTGGAGGAATTTTTCTGTTTCTGGCATGAGCTGAAAACAATTCTAGACACAGAACCTCCCACAGCTGAGGATTTGTTATAGTTGCATCTAGTCTAGGCTGTAAAGACTTGATACAATAGTAACAAGCTTTTATCCTGTAGATATATAGGATGGTCTTTATTCACAGCAAGCAGAGAACTTGACTATGGTGGAAAATTGAAACACATACCGTATTAGAATGTTGAGATTTTTTTTTATATTTTATTTTATGATTTGGCTTCATTTGCATAAACTTAGCGGAATCCTTTATCTGATTATTTTTTTTAATTTGGCAGAGATAGGAATTCTGCTCTGGTATCAGAAGAGTTAAAATAAATAAGTAAATAAAAAGTGGTGAAACATGGTCCCTGCGCTCTATCATAGGACCAGAGCCTCAGATTTTGGGGATTGTCAAAGAGAAATCCCAATGGATCACATGTCAGTTTGTGTAATGTATCCATAGGCCAGTGTACAAACCCAGGAATTGAGGAGTTCTGTTTTCCGTTACTGGAACAAACACCAGGCCCACACATCCGCTAACTGCGGGGCTGGTAATTACTGGGCCTGTTCCTGCCAGAAAACTGCTCTCTGAATTTTCCAAGCCTGGCGCTTGATGTGCGCGGCCCATCTTCCATAGGAGGCTCCGCAGATGGAGGCATGTCCAAGATTTGCCGAACCCTCCACTGATTGGCCGTGACAGACGCCGTCTCCATTTATACCGGCCGAATTGGCAAACTTCCCAGAGTTTTTTACTCTCCGGCCCCCAATCACCTTAAGTGTGAGATTCTATACCTTGTTTACAGCGAGAGAACGAGGCTCCTAATACAACGGTGTCCTTGAGACTTATGTCATGGTGGATATGAACACAAGGGTGGCTTACAAGACCACAGCTGAGACATTTCACAGTCCTTGAAATGTCACTGACCTCAAAAAAGAAAAAGAAAAGGTGATTGGATATTGTTTGATTTTTGTGTAATTGGAAAAAAGCAAAAAGTGGCAGAGACATAGAACCGAGCGCAGGCTGACAACTTCAGATGGGGAGAAGTTCCTGGTCCCATGGCTCAACGTATCGCAACTGCAGAGACAAGGTCTTTATGTAAAAATTAGGCGTTATTGGCCAATGGTTGGCGCCAAAAAAGCGACAGTGAGTCTTTGAGGAGCGATGTTGAGGCACAACTGGGGTCCGTAGCAGCGGGTGTTACTAGTCATTGTATAATGAAATGTTCTTCAGCTTTTTAATATACTCCATTTTATTTCTTTGCCATTTTGAAGATTTCTGCTTGCCGTCAATGAATATGTATTTTCTTGGCAATCCTTATACATTAACTAGATGGTAGCCCGATTCTGACACATCGGGTATTCTAGAATATGTATGTAGTTTATTTATGAAGATTTTAGAATAATACATTGAATATACAGGATTCGGCCGGACTGCGCCTGTCGCTGATTGTTCGCGGCCGGCCATGTAGTATATAACAGCCCACATAGTAAACAGCACAGCCACATAGTATATTGCATAGCCACGTAGTATATAGCACAGCCATGTAGTATATAGCACAGCCCACGGAGTATATAGCACAGCCCACGGAGTATATAGCACAGCCACGTAGTATATAACACAGCCCACGGAGTATATAGCACAGCCACGTAGTGTATAGCACAGCCCACGGAGTGTATAACAGCCCACATAGCATATAACACAGCCACGTAGTTTATAACAGCCCATGTAGCATATAACACAGCTCACGTAGTATATAACAGCCCACGCACGCAGTGTATAACACAGCCCACGTAGTGTATAACACAGGCCACGTAGTGTATAACACAGGCCACGAAGTGTATAACACAGGCCACGTAGTGTATAACACAGGCCACGTAGTGTATAACACAGCCCACGTAGTATATTGCACAGCCCACGTAGTATATAGCACAGCCCACGCAGTATATTGCACAGCCCACGTAGTACATTGCACAGCCCATGTAGTATATTGCACAGCACACATAGTATATAGCACAGCCAATGCACTATATTGCACAGCCCACGAAGTACATTGCACAGCCCATGTAGTATATTTCACAGCCCACGTAGTATATAGCACAGCCCACGTATTATATTGCACAGCCCACGTAGTATATTGCACAGCCCACGTAGTATATTGCACAGCCCACGTAGTGTATTGCATAGCCCACGCAGTACATTGCACAGCCCAATAAGGACATTGCACAGCCCACGTAATATATTGCACAGCCCACGTATTATATTGCACAGCCCACATAGTATATTGCACAGCCCACGTATTATATTGCACAGCCCATGTATTATATTGCACAGCCCATGTACTACATGCACAGCCCACGTAGTATATTGCACAGCCCACATAGTATATTGCACAGCCCACGTATTATATTGCACAGCCACGTAGTATATAACACAGCCCACGGAGTATATAGCACAGCCACGTAGTGTATAGCACAGCCCACGGAGTGTATAACAGCCCACATAGCATATAACACAGCCACGTAGTTTATAACAGCCCATGTAGCATATAACACAGCTCACATAGTATATAACAGCCCACGCACGCAGTGTATAACACAGCCCACGTAGTGTATAACACAGGCCACGTAGTGTATAACACAGGCCACGAAGTGTATAACACAGGCCACGTAGTGTATAACACAGGCCACGTAGTGTATAACACAGCCCACGTAGTATATTGCACAGCCCACGCAGTATATTGCACAGCCCACGTAGTACATTGCACAGCCCATGTAGTATTTTGCACAGCCCACATAGTATATAGCACAGCCAATGCACTATATTGCACAGCCCACGAAGTACATTGCACAGCCCACGTAGTATATTGCACAGCCCACGTAGTATATAGCACAACCCACATATTATATTGCACAGCGTACGTAGTATATTGCACAGCCCACGTAGTATATTGCACAGCCCACGTACTGTATTGCACAGCCCACGCAGTACATTGCACAGCCCAATAAGGACATTGCACAGCCCACGTATTATATTGCACAGCCCACGTATTATATTGCACAGCCCACGTATTATATTGCACAGCCCACGTAGTATATTGCACAGCCCACGTATTATATTGCACAGCCCATGTAGTACATGCACAGCCCACGTAGTATATTGCACAGCCCACATAGTATATTGCACAGCCCACGTATTATATTGCACAGCCCACGTATTATATTGCACAGCCCATGTAGTACATTGCACTGCCCACGTAGTATATTGCACAGCCCACGTAGTATATTGCACAGCCCACGTATTATATTGCACAGCCCATGTATTATATTGCACAGCCCATGTAGTACATTGCACAGCCCACGTATTATATTGCACAGCCCACGTATTATATTGCACAGCCCATGTAGTACATTGCACAGCGCACGTATTATATTGCACAGCCCACGTAGTATATTGCACAGCCCACGCAGTATATTGCACAGCCCACATATTATATTGCACAGCCCACGTATTATATTGCACAGCCCACGTATTATATTGCACAGCCCACGTATTATATTGCACACCCCACGTAGTACGTTGCACAGCCCACGTATTATATTGCACAGCCCACGTATTATATTGCACAGCCCACGTAGTACATTGCACAGCCCACGCAGTACATTGCACAGCCCACGTAGTACATTGCACAGCCCATGTAGTATATTGCACAGCCCACGCAGTATATAGCAATGTGGGCATCATATCCCTGTTAAAAAATTAATTAAAATAAAAAATAGTTATATACTCACCTTCCGTTGGCCCCGGATGCAGGCGAAGCGTTTACTGACGCTCCTCGCACGCTCCGGTCCCAAGTGTGCATTGCGGTCTTGCGAGATGATGACGTAGCGGTATCGCGAGACCGCTACGTCATCATCTCACGAGACTGCAATGTATGGAGCGGTCACCGGAGCGCCGCGAGGAGCGGGAAAGGCCGGTTCTGGATCCGAGGGGCCGACAGACGGTGAGTATATAGCGATTTTTTTAATTATTATTTTTAACATTAGATCTTTTAACTATTGATGCCGCATAGGTTGGTCACACAGGGTTAATAGCAGCGGTAACGGAGTGGGTTACCCGCGGCATAACGTGGCCCGTTACCGCTGCCATTAACCCTGTGTGAGCGCTGACTGGAGGGGAGTATGGAGCGGGCACTGACTGTGGGGAGGAAGGAGCGGCCATTTGCCGCCGGACTGTGCCCGTTGCTGATTGGTCGTGGCCGTTTTGCAACGACCAATCAGCGACCTGGATTTCAATGACAGACAGAGGCCGCGACCAATGAATATCCGTGACAGACAGACAGAAAGACAGACAGACAGACAGAAGTGACCCTTAGACAATCATATAGTAGATTATTGTGAAATAATTGAATGATAATTACAGAATGAAATAGTATAGGGTCTGTACAAGATTCGTATAGGGGTCCATTGATCTCCAAACATTCACTATAGAGCACTTAGAAGAAGGGGGCCCCATTATGGTGCTCAGATTTATCATCCTGCAAGGTCCTACAAGCTCTTTCCCTCTCTACACCTTCTGCATGACCCCTTAGGCCAATTTGCCGCCCTTTGTTACCAATGCAGGTACTTTGGAGAAGTCCATACCAACAAATGACCAAAGTGGACTAGACTAATAAGGCTGGACCCCATATTTCCAAGGACCCATAGGAGCTACGTTGGTTGCCTCTATGGTACCTAAGCCATTGCCCCGCAGCAAATCCACCACTAAAGGTGTAGCTGATACCACCCTCTGCAGCCTTTTAAGCTAGCCCTTTAAACTATCCTCTCCTAAGATTGAGTCTAAATAGTTAAATCCGAGAAATGTACAGAGCGCAGTTATTGAGAGGTTCACTGCTGCATGATTCATGGGAACATTCAAGGGCGGTATTCTGTGCAACTTTCCATGTCTGTGTCCTTAAAGGGGCTCTGTGAAGACTTGACGTTGAATCACCATCCCTCCTCCTAGATCTGAATGTCAAGATCCCTGAGGACAAAACTATGGTTTTTTTAAGAAGTGGAGAAGCAAAAGGAGATAACATGAGTCAAGCAGTGTTGAGCTGACCCAGCAGAAAGCCAGTAGATCCTGTTGTGGGTCAATGTTTTACACTAACAGAACGATGAGGTCCTACAGGAAACCCAACTAGATCTGCCAGACGGCTTCACTGCCTTCAAACAAGCTACACTTGCTTTCAAATTAGCCCTCACCTCTGGTAAACAGACCTATTTCACAAACCTTATATTTTCATCATCCTACAACCCAAAACAACTGTTAAGCACAATCAATTCTCTCCTCCGCCCACCACTGCCACCTCCAACTCCCCTCTTCTCTGCCGAGGACTTTGCCACCTACTTCAAGAATAAGATTGACCAAATAAGGCAAACCTTTACTGTTCCACACCCCAACCACTCCATATACCAGACCTCTGCCCTTCCCTAATAACCTCCCTCTCCAACATCACTGAAGGAGAGCTTACTCACCTCCTTCCCAAATCACACCTCACCACCTGTGCACTTGACCCCATCCCTTCCCACCTGCTCCTCAACCTCACTAACATGCTCATTCCAGCCCTAACCCATCTCTTCAACCTATCACTATCTTCTGGTACCTTCCCCTCTGCTTTTAAACATGCCACCATCACACCCATCCTCAAAAAAACTAACCTTGACCCTATGCTCAGCTATCGCCCCATATCACTGCTTCCATTTGCTTCCAAACTCCTTGAGCAGCATGTCCATGCTCAACTTTCCTCCCACCTCTAACTCTCTTCTTGAGAACCTCCAATCTGGCTTCCGCCCCCACCACTCCACCGAAACTGCCCTGACCAAAATTACTAATGGCTTAATCACAGCTAAAGCTAACAGACAGTTCTCCATCCTCCTCCTTCTCGACCTGTCCTCTGCCTTTGACACAGTCGACCACTGGCTACTGCTACAGATTCTTTCTTCCCTCGGCATCAAAGGCCTTGCCCTGTCCAGGATTGCCTCATACCTGTCCAACCGCACATTTAGCGTTTCCCACTCCCACACTACCGACTCATCCCGCTCGCTCTCTGTTGGAGTCCCTCAAGGCTCTGTCCTAGGGCCCCTACTTTTTCCAAGTAAAGTTCTATGGCTTCCAGTATCACTTGTATGCAGATGACACCCAGATCTACCTCTCTGGCCCAGATGTCACCTCTCTGCTGTCCAGAATCCAGGAGTGTCTATCAGCCATATCCTCCTGCTTCACCTCTCACGCCCTAAGACTCAATGTAGAAAAAAATGAACTCATCATCTTTCCTCCATCTCGCGTATCCCCCCTACCCAATCTACGTATTATGGTAAACGGCATCACGCTCTCTCCGGCACCTGAAAATCTGCTGCCCCGGAGTAACTTTAGAATCTGCCCTGTCCTTCAAACCGCACGTCGAAACTCTTGCCACCTCCTGTCGCCTCCAACTCAAAAAGATTGCCAGAATCCGTCCCTTCCTCAGCCCACAATCTACTAAAACTCTTGCGCATTCCCTCATCATCTCCCGCCTCGATTACTGCAACACCCTCCTCTGTGGCCTCCCCGCTAACTTTCTTGCATCACTCCAGTCTGTCCTCAACTCTGCTGCCTGGCTAATCCACCTCTCTCCTCGCTACTCCCCTGCTTCTCCCCTCTGCAAATCCCTCCACTGGCTCCCAATTCCCCAAGGAATCCAGTGCAAACTACTAACACTGATCTACAAAGCCATCCACAACCTGTCCCCTCTCTATATCTCTGAACTAATCTCCCGATATCTTCCGTCACGTAATCTTCGATCCTCACAAGACCTCCTACTCTCCTCCACACTTATTCGTTCCTCACACAACCGCCTCCAAGATTTCCCCCAAATATCTCTCATCCTCTGGAATTCCACGCCTCAACACGTCCGATTATCCACCACCCTCAGATCCTTCAGACGGAACCTGAAAACCCATCTCTTCAGGAAAGCTTACAGCCTGCAATAACCATTCTGCCGCCTCACCACCACCTAAGCTGCTGCCTCACCACCACCCAAGCTGCCGCCTCACCGACCGCCAGAGCTGCCGCCTCACCACCACCAGAGCTGCCGCACCCCCGACCTTCTGTCTCTTCCCCATTACCCCGTAGAATGTAAGTCCGCAAGGGCAGGGTCCTCTCCCCTCTGTACAAGTCTGTCATTGTAAATTTGTTTACTGTAAACGATATCTATAACTTTGTATGAAACCTCTACTCATGTACAGCACCATGGAATTAATGGTGCTATATAAATAATAATAATAATAAACAATAATAATAATCTGCTAATTCAGAGATTTGGTCACTTACTTCTTGGACTTACTGTAGCTGCATGAGCTGGCCCTTAATCATTTCTTCTGGTGGGTTCAAGGTGACCTATACCAACACTGAGCCCCTGGGGTGGATCTTCATCGTGAACCTCTCCACTGTCTGCCACTAATGAGCAGCCCAAATACTGTATAACCTTATGTCACCATCTACTCCACAAATGGTAGTGATCTAATTGAACATGATAATGTTCCCTTCATACACTGGACACCATAAATTATAGTCTACCTTTGTGAACACCAGGAAAAACATTTCTGCCACTTTTTGGTCACTTGAGGTTGTAAATCCTGACCTGCAGGTCTCTAGTCATTGTCTTTAGAGAATTGGATCGTTGAGCATTAGACCACAGAATATGCCAATGACCATTAAGCACCATAGGAAGCACCATTGACAACCACAGCTGGTGGCTTCCCAAGAGCAC